>NW_005199601.1:305646-324370 GCF_000372725.1 Emiliania huxleyi CCMP1516 | reverse complement strand
CCCTCTCGCGCTCGGACACCGACGTGCAGATGTACCTGTTTGAAACCTTCGGCGGGTGGTGCAACGCGGTCAAACGGCTGTTCTACCAGATGAAGGACAAGGTGCGCAACAAGCTCTCGAAGCGGCAGCACGAGGACGAGGCGAGCTGGTCGACGCGGTCGTGGCTTTCGCTGCAGGCCCAGCGCATGTCAGTCGCGCTGCAGCTCGCGGCGGCGGAAGAGATTGCGACCGAGCTCAGGCTCGCCGCGGCGTCGGAGGACGCCGCCGTCGCCTAGACTCCCCTGCGTCACTACGTGCCTCCCCGTCTTTGTAGCCTGGCGTTTGTGCCCCGTTTGTGCCGCGTCCCGTGCCCCCGAGTTCATTTCATACCAAGGGAGCGAGGGGCGTTTCGTTCTAAATTTTGATGAGAGGACTACGACTAGCACTCACCGCCCGCACACTGCCGCCCATCCCTCCAAACGGGCTTCTTGGGTGGAAAGAGATGCCACCGGCGGCCTGCCCGGTTACTCAAAACGGTCTGGTTCTTCTCAATAACAAGGCTGAGAACTGAACTCGCTGTGGACTCCGCCCAGAGCAATGGCCTCGACGCATCGGCCGCCCCTCCATATCTGCGCCGCACTCACCGCCGTCTGCGTCGCCATCGCGCTACACCGTCCGGCGGTCGCCGCTGCCAGGCCGCCCAGCCGCTCCTTTGCCGATTTCGAATCCTTCTGGCCGCTGTATGTGCAGCAACACTCGCTCACTACGACAAAGCTCCTGCACGGGGTCGGGACGACTCTCGTCGTCCTCTCGATCGCCGTCCGCCTTGGCGCGGCCTCGAGTCTCCGCGTTGGGCTCGGCTTTGCTTCCGGCAGCTCTCTTAGATGAGAACGCGAGATATCAACGTCCGACTGGATATACTACACCTGTCCTCTCACTCTGCTGTGATCAGGCATCTGCCTCTCGCTTCTTGGCGCTGATGCCACCGCAAGCTGCAGCAGCGGCCTGCCCGAGGCGGCCGTAATGGTCTCGCTCCTCATGGGCGTTGTGCGGCTCTACTCTGGCCTACCGCCCTCGCAGACGGCCGAGATGTAGCCGAGACATCTCTGAGAGATAGCGCCGAGATCGCCGCGAGCTGTGTGGGCGGCCTGCGCCCAGCGACCCTGCCTGTGGCCATCCCGAGAATGGTCAGTTATCAGTCATCATCGCTGGTGTGCCCTATTAAGATCACGTTGTGATCTTAAACCCCATAGGCTGCCCACCTCGCCTGCGGCTACGTGCTGCCCTGGGCTGCCCGCTGCTCCGCCTCGAGCGCAACTGCGGGGAGACCGTCGAATCTTCACGCTTCCACGCTCCTCACAGGTCGCGCATTTCTTCGTCGAGCGCAACCGGCCACCTGCTAGCCGCCGCCCCCTCGCTGCGAGCGGCGTCTCTTCAGGCGCGCCTGGTGAGTGGTGTACTAGGCCCGCCACCTTCAGCCACCCGACCTTCTCGCTGATCGGCGACTTCGCGCTCTTGGGTCTCAAGGCCACACAGCGGCGGCAGCCTTGAGCGTGGTCGGAGTGCTGAGCATGGCGCGACTCTGTTGTCTATAGGTTCGCTGTTGACCGGGCGGCTCTCACTCAACGCAACGTCGCCCGCTGGCTAGGGCCGATAGGTCGCGGTTCGTTCTAGCGGGCGATGGTTTGTCTCGCCCGTGCATACGGACAGACGGTGCCCCAGTTGTGCTCAAATCGTGTTTGTACATTGTTGTTTCTCTTTTCCTGTGTTACGTGTGTTAGTGCCACCGGTGCGGCGGCCGAGCGTTTTGATCTCTCGGTCTGTGGGCGCCCGCGCCCGCCCGCCCGCCGCCTCTGAGGGGGTCGGCCCCCCTAGTCTGAAAACAAAAACAAGCTCGAAAACAGCCACAATCAGCCTGCGAGAGAGGCACTGCGCGCCGCTGACCTCATGTGGGGATGTGTGCCGACACACCTTGTGATTTTTGGGTCAAAATCGTCCCGATTTCATAATGTTCGTTCGAACGTGCATCCGCGGCGCCCAGCGCGGTGCCAGCGGCTCCCATACCTCTAAGAGGCCACCCACCTCCGTATAGACCCTTATATCCGCGGTTTACGCCCAATAGAGGCAGCTGCAAGAGGGCCCGGACGGGCACTGCGGCACACACTGCTCGCTGCTCGGCCATGCGGTAGCGTCTGGTGATGCCGCCCCTGCGCGGGCGGGGGCGTCTCGCTCGGCAGCAACTGCGCCGCGCAGCGCAGGTTCGAGGGTCGCGGTGGGTGGGTGCACTGGAAGACGTAGCGGTCGAGAAAGCGCTCAGCGACCGCTACGTCTCGAGGATGGAGCCGTCGCGCGGACCCGACCGGCCGACCGGCAGTAGCAGCAGGCGCCGGAGGGCGCGGGAGGCAGCGGCGACACCTCGGGCCAGAAGCGCGAGCCCTAGGCTGGTGAGGGGGCCCCCTCATGCGTAAACGGCTCTGGGACTTAGCTAAATCGCGCATCGAAATCGTGACCGACACCAATACTGATCTAAAACCTGGAAACCCTTGTTCAAAGCCGACCCTAAGCCGTAAGCGCCATCCTTCCTGCTCTCACCTGATGCTGCTTCCCCGCGCCGCCTCCTTGGCCCCCTTGGGCGTATTTTCTACTCCCAGCCCCCCCCCCCCCCCCCTTGTTTTCTGTTTTCTGTTTTTCAAAACGCCCGCCCGCCCGCCACCCCGAGGCGGCTCGGCACCCCAGACAGACCGAGAGATGAAAAACGCTCGGCGCGGCGCCCGGTCCACCGTGCCCAGTGTCGTGCGAGACCAGACCGAGAGGGAGCTTTGTTGGTAAAATTCTCTTTTCCAATTGGCCTCTCTGTCGGGAAGATTTTTGATATAGTGATAAAGCCGTATCATCTACGGCTTTAGGGACATAATCCTTATATATCATAAAAAGCCGTAGCTTTACAGTTAGAATCAGTAAGTCGAACTGCCAGGCCCCCAAAATGATGTGTCAGGTTTGGTTGTGTGGTATCGCCGCGGAGCCGCCTGTTGCGATCTGGGTCGCGTAGTTCGAATTCCTCAACTCGGCCTCCACACCCTCTATGTGGGCGAGAGGCGTGAGCCGCGCGTTGGGCCAGGTACCAATTTTGTCGAATTTATTTCAAAATCTGCAGGCGCGGAGTGCCTGCGAAAATTTTGAAGAAATTTGCAGTCGGGCCTGATTTTCATCAGGATCTTTCAAATTTGCGGTGTGGAGTTGGGGGGTGGGTTAGGTTAGGGTTATTAGGGTTAGAGGGTTAGGGTTAGGGTTAGGGTTAGGGTTAGGGTCAGGGTTGTCTGGTTGTGTCTGTATATGCCAGCGTTGCAGGGTTCTGCGCTGGGATCTGGCCCCACAGCGCCGACGACTAAGACTCAGCCCCACACGCTGACCTAGGGTTAGGGTTAGGGTTAGGGTTAGGGTTAGGGTTAGGGTTAGGGTTAGGGTTAGGGTTAGTCTTCTTGTGTTTGTATGCCAGCGTTGCAGGGTTCTGCGCTGGGATCTGGCCCCAGCGCCGACGAGTAAGACTCAGCACCGCACGCTGACCCCACCAAATGCCGCCTCAGGGCGCCAGGCCGCCAGCCACTTCTTACACGCGGCCGGCGCCCTCTCGCGGCAAAAGGGTCGAGCGAGCGGGCAGAGTCGCGATGTCTGCGCACCCGCGTGCCGATGGGCGGCACACGCAACCGAGAGAGGCCCTGTCGCGCCGCCAGTAGCGTTCTCCGCACTCCCCACGCCACCAATTGCCGCCTCAGGGCGCCAGCCACCTCTTACACGCGGCCGGCGCCCTCTCGCGGCAAAAGGGTCGAGCGAGCGGGCAGAGTCGCGATGTCCCTGCGCACCTGGGTGTTCGCCGCCTATATGCTCTATCCTGTGCCAAGACGGACACATTTTGACAATCAAAATCTACCTCAAAATTTGCGGCCGCCCCTCGAAATTTGCTGATCAAAATTTGCGGTGGCCCGGATCGAAACCTGTACTTTGGCCAAGCCGCGCGCGCCGCGTGTCGGCAGAGTTCGTACACAGACACAGTGTCGGTGTCAGTCCATACAGATACACTCTCTCACGTCGAGAGCGGCGCGTGTGCAGAGAGAACGGAGACGCGGAGGGAGGGAGGACGAACACACGCGACGCGACCAGACGCAGTGCTCATGGACACAACCGCTCCTTCTTGCCCGCCTTGGCCCCGCTCTTGGGCTTCTTCTTCCCGATCGCGCCCGCCTGTTTCCTCGCCTTGTCCGCGGGCTTCCGCTCGCCGATGGACGGCTGCGCCGGGCCGCCGTAGGTCTGCAGGGGACGCACATCGGATGAGCGCCCGCAGTGCAGGCGCGGAGCTGGGGCAGGCGCGCACACCGAGGCGTGTTTCGCGAGCTTCTTCTGCTTTTCGAAGCCCTGGAAGCCGAAGCGGCCAATCTTGGCCGACTTGCCCCTAGCGGAGCATGGACTACGAGTCAGCTTCGGCCTGCAGTGTGAGCATTTAACACCGCGAGAGAGACGAGGCACATGGGCAGCTCTGCGGGGCTGAAAGAATTTCGAACCCGCAGAGAGCTGGTAACTGATTTTGGCCCATGCGCATGCTCTTCCTCGTGCTCGTCGCGCGCTCGGGAGCCGGAGTGGCGGGGTCGGAGCTGCTGCAACGGCGCGAGTGGCCGCGAGGGGTCGTGCTGGGGCTCGCCAGAGAACGAGGCCACGGCGCGGCGCTCGCGGCGGCGCACGGGGCAGCTTTGAGCAGTGCAGCGCCTCAACATCAGCTTCAAGCAGTGCAGCGCAACGCCAGTGGCCTCTCTGGAGCTGTGCGGCGGCTGGCGGGCCTGTGCGACGGCGCCGATCCGTGGGCTCGGGACGCGCAGTCGGCTCGCGTGCCGGTTGCCGAGTCAGCCTGGCTGGCGAGAAGCGCCAAGGCCTTCCCTGCATTCTGGGCGCTGCCCAGAAGTGCGCAGTGCCTTTGCTGCGCCGACGGGCGGCCTCGATGCGGATCGCCGCGAGTGGCGTGGGAGCCTCCAGTGGCACGGTCGTTGGTCAACACCGCGGCGCGCGCGCGCCGCGAGTGCTGCACAACAAGCGGAGGGCATGGGCGGGCGCTCTATCGCTTTCCGGAGCCCAACTTTGACTATCGATTGCCGCCGGTTATTATAACCGATGGGAGATCGTTCCGGCAGACGAACGGATTCAACGCGGCGATAACTGCCCGAGACGTCCCTAACCTTTATTTATTTCTGCCCTGCTTCAGGAACCGGAGGCCGACTTCCTCAACCAACCAAACCTCATTACCGACTGCCGGTCGTTGGGGACACGTGACTCCTGCAAAGGGCAGTGTCTCCACCCGGGAGTCGGACATTCCAAACCCCCCCCTGCCCCCTCTCTCTCCCCCCCCCATCCTAGCCCTCTTTCTCTCTCCTCCTCTTTCTTTCTCTCCTTCTCCCTCATTCCCCCCCCCTCCCCCCTCTCCATCTTTGCCGCCCCCGTGCCTAGCGGTCAGAGGTTCGCATTCGGGCCGGTTGGCTGCGGGTTCGAGGCCGGGCGGGGGGGGAGGGGGGGGGCACACCTCACCCTCACCCCTCACCATCCTCAAATCCTCAAATCCTCGAACCATCGAGATCATCGAGAGCGTCGTGAGCGTTGATTCCGTGCTGATTTTTGCGCGCGAGCGTCGCGATTTTTGGTCTGGTTGGTCCGTCGTGGCCGGTGCGCGGGAAACTCGCCGAAAACCCGCGCAGCCGGCCGATTGTACGACCGAGGTCGCTGAGCCTTGGCGACGCGGCGCGCGCGTCGCCAAGGAGTTCGTAAAATGTCAGAGTTTTTTCACCCCAAACCCCCCCCAACTGCCCGACGACAGAGGCAACTTGTTTGCAGCGTGTCGTGCAAAGACGCCTGCGCTGGCTTTGCTTCCCAGGACCCTGCACATCACCGACACTCGCACGCGAACAGTCCAGCCCGACATTCAAGAGACAACTCCCATTAGCTAAACACGGAGTCGTGCCCTGATAGCCGCACAAAGAATGACTGACTGAGCAGGCGTCGCGGAGGAAGTGGCGAGCGAGCAATGTCCAGCGCGCCTAGGTACTACACGAACGGACGAGTGGCCAGATCGGCAGCGGAGGAGGCGCGCCATCAGGGCGAGACCCCACGAGGCTCGCGGCACCCGCGGAAGCCTCAGGGGAGCCGCGCAGGGAGCGGGTCGAGGTGGGTTGTCGAGGTGGTCGAGGTAGAGGTGGTCGAGGTGCTATTTCGTTCTAACGGACGAGTGGCCAGATCCCAGATCGGCAGCGCCAGCGGAGGAGGCGCGCCATCAGGGCGAGACCCCACGAGGCTCGCGGCACCCGCGGAAGCCTTAAAACTGTACGATGTGTTTTTCGCGCATAGTAACATCTCTCTCGCTCTCGCTCTCGCTCTCTCCCTCTCGCATCGAACCCGCACGATGTCCTCACGGACTGCGCGCGCGCGTTGCGCTGGCGTGCAGCAGCGGAGTCCATGGTCGACACGCGAGCCGGAGTCCGCCGCCGCCCGCCCGTGTTCAGCTGCTCTCCCGCCCCCACCCACTCCTCACGCAAGCTCGCAGGAGAGTGGCCCCGCCGTATTGCCGGGGAGGGGGCAGCAGTAGAGGGGGCAGGCGCCTGGCAAGCAACACTAGCCGAGGACCTTCGCGCGCGCGGGGAGGACGGGGCGGGGTGAGCGCAGCGGCGCGGGGAGGGAGGGGCAGGGCCGTTTGACACGCCTTGCCGAGGAGCCCGCCGACTGGCCCCTTGCGCCGCGAAGTCACAAAGTCGACCAGCGCAGAGTCGAAGTCAGCCATAGTGACTGGCCCGCCCGCGCCACTGTGCGCCGGCATGGCCATCCCCGCGCCGCCGCCGCCGCCGCCGCCCTGCTCGCTCGCAATACTGGCGACGGCGCGGCGCACGGAGCGGATCGCAGCCTCGTTGGTCAGAGCGGCGAGCTCCGCTCCTGCCCGCAGACATAGCCGAGACATAGCCGGGATAGCCGGGAGATAGGCGAGAGACAGCCGAGAGACAGCCGAGAGACAACCGAGAGATAGCCGGGAGATAGCCGGGAGATAGGCGAGATATAGCCGAGATTGCGAGCTCTGCTCACAGGTAGAAGCAGAGATGAGTGCTTGCGACTCTCCGCCGCCAGAGAAGGGGGGGGGGAGGGGCGTCACGGCTATGTCTCGGCGATCTCCGAGCGATCTCCGAGCGATCTCCGAACGATCTTCGAACGATCTCCGAACGATCTCCGAACGATCTCTCGGCTTCCTCTCGGCTGACTCTCGGCTGCCTCTCGGCGCCTGAGAATGTTGGCGTCGCGGCCGCAACCTTGCGTAGCGAGACGTCGGGGGCGAGGGCGAGGGACTTGGTGTGCACGCGCAGCGTGTTGAGCCGCCCCGCCTACCATACCTCCAGAGTCTCGAATCCAGTGTGGGTTCAGTCCCGTGGGTGGTGTGGTAGCAGGGCGTTGAGCCGCCCCCGCCTGTCGCTCGGCGCGCGGTCTCCGGTGCGGTGCCACTCTTGGAGTGGCGTCTGCCCTGCTAGCTCCCGCCGTCTCGATGCCACATCTCGGCTATGTACCGGCCGTCTCTCGGCTATGTCGCGGCTATGTCTCCACCTCGTCGGGCAGCTCGATGCGCACAAGGCGGTCGAAGCGGCCAGGCCGGGTGAGGGCGGGGTCGAGGATGTCGTACCTGTGAGGTGTGAACAGCGTCTCTTCACACCCACTGCCGTGAACAGGTGGGGTCGAGATGTCGCACCTGGCAGGGGGAGCGGCGTGTCTCGGACATGTCTCGGAAGGGGCTCGGACATGTCTCGGAAGGGGCTCGGAAGGGGGCGGGGTCGAGGGCAGTCGCACCGGTTGGTAGCGCCGATGACGACGATATCCCTCGACTCCCCCCCGAGCCCATCCATACATGCGAGCATCTGGTTGAGCGTCTGCTCGACCTACTCAGTGTCACTGCTCGGCTCGGCCGGAGGAGTGAAAGACTCGGCTCGACCTGCAGCCGAGAGGCAGCCGAGGTAGGCATGTGAGCGGCTCAGGAAGCCGCGCCGCGCGCTCACTGGCCCATCTTGCGACCGGCTCTGAGATCGTGTTGCAACAGTAAGAGAGGCCCCCACCGCTGCGAGCCTTCGTGCTGGGATCTCATGCTGGGATCTCAGGGCGACCAGGCGAGGCATCACCTCCTGGGGCGATGTGGGGCGACACCCAAGCGGCTGACGGCCACCTCGTACGGCTCTCTCTCGGCCACCTCTCGGCTGCCTCTCGGCTGCCTCTCGGCTGCCTCTCGGCTGCCTCTCGGCTGCCTCTCGGCTGCCTCTCGGCTGCCTCTCGGCTGCCTCTCGGCTGCCTCTCGGCTGCACCTCGTCGTTAGACCCCGCGAGCCGCATCGACCGCTGCTTGCCGAGCGCGTCGAGCTCCTACGTGCTGAATACGCCAACATGAGGGCGGGGGGACGGTATTGTGCAGCGTCTTCAGAGCACCGCGTGAAGACAACGGAGAGGAGGACAGTGGATACAGCGGAGTGCGTGTGAAGACAGCGGAGTCCGTGTCTCTCAGGCGCTAGGTGGGGTACAAGAACCCGTCTTCCGCTTCTAGCGTCGAGTTCGTCCACAAAGACGATACACGGGGACACGGCGGCAGCCTCTTTGAAGAGGGCGCGCATGCGGGCGGCGCCGCGCCCGACGAAGAGCTCGACGAAGTCAGACCCCGAGCAGTAGAAGAACGGCACGCCCGCCTGCGCCGCCATGACGCGGGCGAGGAGCGTCTTGCCCGTGCCGGGCGGCCCGCACATCAGCACGCCCGACGGCAGCCGCGCGCCGGCGGCGGCGTAAGTGGCCGGGCTCTTGAGCATCGCCACAACCTCGCGCACCTCCTCCTTGGCGGCGTCGATGCCGGCGACGTCCTCGAAGGAAAGGCCGTCCGCCGCGAGGAGCTGCGCCTGTTCACAGCAGTGGGTGTGAAGAGACGCTGTTCACACCTCACAGGAGAGGCCGTCCGCCGAGAGGAGCTGCGCCGACGCCCGCTTCGACACGTTGCCCTGCCCGCCCATCTGCCGGCGCATCATCGAGTAGAGCGCGCCGAGCCAGAGCAGGGGGAAGAGGAGTGGGAGGAGGGCGCCGGCGGCAGAGGCGGGCGCGGCGCGGAAGTCGACGCCGTGCTTGTGTAGGAACCAGACCAGGTCCGACGGCGCCCGCACCTAGGAGGGTCCTAGAAGGGTCCGAGAGGGGCCCTAGAAGGGTTGCAGGTCTGACGGCGCCCTCACCGGCCGCGTGAAGGCTGGAGCGCCGTCGAGCAGGAAGCCGTACCGCGAGAGAGAGAGGCGGAGGCCGCTGATGCGGCCGCTCTCGCGCGCCGCAAGCTGCATGAAGGCGGCGTACGAGACCTCGACCGCCCGCTGCGGCGGAGCGCGCCGCCCCAGCAGCACGGGCACGAGCGCCGCGAGCAGAAACACGTAGAGCAGCCGCAGCCAGCGCATCTTGGACGCGCGGGTGGCGAGGCGATCGAGCCAAGGCGGCACGCGCATCCGACCCCCGGAGCCGCTCGCCAGCGGGAGCCGCGGCAGCAGCCGACGCCGCCGCGGCGCATTGCTGCCGCTGCTGCCGCTCTCGCTGGCGCCCGGCGAGGCGGCGGACGAGCAGCGAGGCGGCGCTGCGTGGGCGCGAGGCGGGCGCACGGCGAGCCGAGGCGCGAGGCGACCGCCCGCCGGGAGGACCAGCGCAGAGCTTGCTGCCGCGAGGAGCAGGGATAGGAGGGGGCGGAGGGTCATGTATGTGCGAGCTTCTCTTGGCTCCTCGCCAAAAGAATTTTACAACAAAACTCCCTCGCACAACACTGGGCACAGGACTGGGCACGGGACTGGCTCGCACTGGCACTAACACAGGTACACCACGGGAGCCGCCTAAGCGACTCCTGCGAGGGTGGCGAGGCACTTAGCTCCGTGCACCCGCCCACCCCCGCCACAGGCAAGCTCATTCACGACCTGCTCTGCGATGGCCGTGTGAAGAACGACTGAGATGCGCTGCTTCTGCAGCCCCAGCCAGCTCTTGGTGGTCCAAGTCACCTCATCGAGGTACTGGGCCCGCGTCAGCTTGTTCTGTAGCACGTCCGCCGCTCTCCGGAGGATCTCACGGACCCCCTTTCCGAACCCGCCGAACGATTCGAACAGCAGCAGCTGCACTTCGACGCCCTTGTCTTCCCTGGCGTAGCGATAGTCCCCGCCGTAGGACGGTATGCGGCGGTCGCCGCCCACCACCCTGCCCCCCCTGGTATGCCAGCGCCCAAAGAATTTAAGGTACCTCAAGGGTGTCCGCGGCCCACCCGCCGATAAGATCTCTTCACCTTCTCATTGGTGGAGTATAGGTACGAGGGTGGTGTGGCATCTCTTGCGGGTCTCGCCAGGGGCGCCTACTAACCTCGCTTGCGAGGGGCGTGTGGCATGTCTGAACGGACTCGTGAGGGGCGCCTGCCAACCTCGCTTCGCCGAAGCGGCGCTCGGTACCCACACCCACCCCGCCGCATTCGTCGCCGGCGCGCGACACGTTCCCGTCGGCTGGACTGCCCTCGTCGAGTGCGTGTCGCCAACCAAGGCGGGACGCACTCAGGGACAGTGCCGGCGGGACGCGGCTCGAGAGGCGGCTCCCGCGGAGGCACGGCTGGCACCCGTGGCGCGGGGCTCGTCTTCGGAAAGACCAGGATCGCTCTACTGAGGGTTGGGGTTGCCATGGTATGTCGCCCCGTTCGGTGGATGAACAATCGTGCCGTTGGCATGTCGCCGTGAGAACTGCGTGTCGCGCGCAAGCCCGCTAAAGGGGGTCGTGAAAAGGTGTTTCCCACCGTGGCGCAACACGCGGTACACGGAGCTGAATGCTGCGTACGGTGAGTGAAGATGCTCGAAGACCTCCGACGACAGTAACAAGTCGACCGACTCGGTAGCGTAGCTCAATGCGTGCAGATCTTCGTGTTGAGTCTTGCGTCCGAGAGATGTCCCTGGGCGCTTCGTCGGACCCGCGTACTCACTCGTGATGTAGTCTGGCGCGTGCTGCAGAACCGAGTGGATCGCTCTGTTTGAGTCCGTGTTGCGGATCGCAAGCGCCGGCGACTCGCACGCTTCGGCCACCCAGGAGCGCAGCGAGGTGCAGTGCCGCATCGCGGGGACGACACGCAACATGACGAGGGCGAGCTGACGGATCCGATTTTGATTATTTTTTGACCGCCCATCCTCGCGTGCAGCCATGGTCCCGGCCCATTTGACGTGTACCGAGCGGCCCTCGATCGGATCGTAAATAAAGGAGCGCTTTGACTCCAAGCCTGCTTCTTGGCGCAGTTCACTGGCTTCTGAGTACGAGTGTTGCTTCCCGTCGGCGTCGACCATGTGGTGAGGATGCGGGCGAAACGGTCGGAGCCAACGAACCTCCGGATTGCCAGCTGAGCAATGCCCAACCTTCATGACCGAAGCTAGGTACAAGGCGCGGTGCTTGAGATTCGATCGGTTCGGTAGGCTGATCACCGCACCACAAACACACCACACGATGCCCACCATAACACGGGCAAAACCACCACACCGATGCCCACCATAACAACACGACGATGTCGAGGAGTTTGCGCGAGTCTCGAGGTCTCGAGCGTGATACTTATCTGTCGCCCTCCTGGCCCAGGCCCATCAGTAGTAAGCCTGAGCCGTCCCAGACCGCACTTATCTTGGGTCTGCAAGCTCACACCGGCTCGTGATGGCACGCAGAGGGCTCGAGATTGTCTCCGGTGGACCCCATCCGAGGCGATTGCGAGGGCATTCCGGAGGCCATCACCGGCGCCACCGACCGTGATATGTCTCGTCTCGCAGCCCTCATGCACTAAGTGCATGCATGCAGTCATAATAGGTAGGCCTTGTCTCCCGAGGTTTTGAGCAATAGCCGCAAACAACGCTTTGTGGCACTTGCATCGCGACAAGGTCACACGCGGACTCTCCAGCCTCTCAGCTCACCACCTCGCCTTCTCTGTCGCTCTCCTGGCCCAGGCCCATCAGTAGCACGCCTGAGCCGTCCCAGACCGCACTTACCTTGGGTCTACAAGCTCACACCGGCTCGTGATGGCACGCAGAGGGCTCGAGATTGTCTCCGGTGGACCCCATCCGAGGCGATTGCGAGGGCATTCCGGAGGCCATCACCGGCGCCACCGACCGTGAAATGTCCCGATCCGCAGACCTCATGCTCCAGGCGCATGGATGCAGTCATAATATGTAGGCCTTGTCTCCCGAAGTCTTGAGCAATAGCCGCAAAAGGTGCTTTTTGGCAGTTCATCGCGACACGTCCAGGTGCCGACGAAGCGGCTTCCCAGCTCACCACCTCGCCTTCTCTGTCGCTCTCCTGGCCCAGTCCCATCAGTATCAAGCCTGAGCTGTCCCAAACCGTCCTTACTTTGGGTGATGAAGCCCACTCTGGCTCATACCACGGCTCTTACGGCCTCATACACGCCCGTTTCACCCACAGACACCGCCGGCACGCACTCCCACTTCACACATGCTCAAGCACAACCCCACCAAAGCACAGCCCTGCTCAGAGTAGTCGTGAACCACCCTTTGGCAGCCGTGGAAGCCCCACAGCCGCTGCTTCTCTCGGCTCCTCTCAATGCGTGCTGTGCACCACCCCACGACAGCCCACCGAAAGAGCACTGGTGCTCTCCACATGCGCCACCGATGTGATTGTGCAACGTCAGCCACCTCGCCGGAGGTAGTTGCGACTGGGAACGCCGGAAGCTCGACGCTCGAGCACGTGTGGCAAAATTTTGCGACATCCTGCGACTCGACCCCCGAGGGCTGCCGGCCGCCGACAGACCGGATTGCGCAGCGAGTTCGGTCTGAATGTGCCCAGGGCCAGCCCGTGGACCGGTACGGACGGCAGGTACCCATGGGACCGCTGCGGCGGGCCTGGGAGGCGCCACGAGTCCCAATCATGCACGGTCGGCGCGTCCCCAAGCCTGAAGTAGGCCTTTAAGTGCACTCCGCCACGCCCGCGAGGACGTCAGCCGCTCACCGTCTCGACCGCCGCCTCAATTGGCGGAGGGGCTCGACCCGACGTTCCGTGACCTACCGCGCCAGCGAGGGGCTCCTGGCGCGCCGCCCGTCGGTCGACGCCCTCGCCCACCAACGACGCCGTCGCTGTCCTCGCCGACGTGATTCGAGGCCAGCCATCCATTGGATGCAAAACCCCCCGCGAGCCGACCGGCGTCTGGGAGTGTGTCGTCAACTCACCGGTAGTCTTTCTTTCAGTGTGCCAGCGGGGGCCAGATGATCGGGATCGGGTTGCGGGCATTGGGGCCCCCGAACTCTATTTTTTATCACGTAACAATTTTTTATTTTTATTCATATTTCGCGCCCGGTCCTCGACGGAGCCGCGCGTTTATTTTTCGCCGCGCGAGCGATGTTCACTACCTGACCTAGTTCAACTTTGCGGGTTTTCTTCGACGCGGCGGGCAGGCGGGCTCGCCCGCGGCCCGGCGCGCACCGCCTTGTCCCTTCACATTACCGCCCCGCTCCTGGTGCCCACGCCTCGATCTTCTTGGGCAGCAACTGTGGTTCGACAGGTCCTCTCCGTGGCCTAGGCAGCCGTGTTCGCCCCTGCCCCACGTGAAGACGGCGCCGTCGGCGGTGAGGGCGGTGCTGTGGATGGCTCCAGCCGACACAGCGACGACGCGCTTGTCAGCCAAGGCCTCGACCTTTTTGGGCAGCAGCTGCATCTGCTCGTCGCCGTGGCCCAGCGTGCCATCCTCTCCATCGCCCCAGCTCCAGACGCCGCCGTCGGCGGTGAGGGCGAGGCTGTGGAAGTTTCCAGCCGAGACAGCGACGACGCGCTGCCCAGTGAAGGCCACGATCTTCTTCGGCAGCAGCTGGTACTGCTGGTCGCCGTGGCCCAGCTTGCCAGAGACTCCACTGCCCCAGCTCCAGCCGGCGCCGTCGGCGGTGATGGCGAGGCTGTGGAAGCCTTCAGCCGTCACAGCGACGACACGCTGGTCAGCAAACGCCTCTAACTTCTTGGGCAGCAGCTGGTCCTGATGGTCGCCGTGGCCGCGTGGCCCAGCATGCCAAAGCCTCCACCGCCCCAGCTCCAGACGGCGCCGTCGGCGGTAAGGGCGAGGTTGTGGTTGCCTCCGGTCGACACAGCGATGACGCGCTGGCCAGCCAAGGCCTCGATCTTCTTCGGCAGCAGCTGGTGCTGCTGGTCGCCGTGGCCCAACCGGCCATAGACTCCATTGCCCCAGCTCCAGATACTGCCGTCGGCGGTGAGGGCGAGGCTGTGGCCGCCTCCAGCCGACACAGCGACGACGCGCTGCCCCGCCAAGGCCTCGATCTTCTTGGGCAGCAGCTGGTTCTGCGTGTTGCCAGCCGAGGGCGGGCCGCCGAAGGCCAAGGCCAAGGGCGGCGGCGCGGCGGCGGCGGCGGCGCCGCCGCCACCGCCCGCGCCGCCGCCGCCCGCGCAGCTCGCGTCGATGCGCAGCCTGCTCTCGAGTGCCACATCGAGCGCGAAGAAGCGTCAGCGGGAGGCGCCGCGGGCCGGCGCGAGCGCCGACGAGCCGCCGGTTGCCGCGGCCGACGCGGCTGTCGACGGCGGCGGCGCCAAGGGCGGCGCGAGGAGCAAGAAGAAGGCGAAGTGGCAGGCTCTCGGGCCCGAGTGAGTGCGCAGTGAGCTCGTGTGCCGCACGCGGCGCCGCTGTGTAGCCGTGGTGTTGGTAGAGTGACTGTGCGCGCTGCGGGGAGCATAGACTGCACACATGGTCTGTGGCAGAGCGTCAGTCCGCTGCCTCCAGGGCTGGCTGCAGCGACGTCGTCGCAGAACGAGGCAGAGGAGAGCGACGCGACAGAGGAAGAAGCGACAAGAGAGAGAACGACGAGAGTGGGACGACCGCGAGGTGGCATGAAGGTTGCAGCGAGAATCGGCGAGAGACTGCGAAGAGAGATGGGAAGAGGCAGACGCCCAAGGGTGGGCGACGGCTAGCACCACACCCCTCTCCTTAAAATCCCTGTGTGGTGGCGGCGTGCCGTCCTCCCGTCCCTCGTGTGTGTGTGTGTGTGTGTGTGTGTGTGTGTGTGTGTGTGTGTGTGTGTGTGTGTGTCACACTCACTCACACTCACTCACTCCCGTCCCTCCTCTGGCTTGGGTGTGTTCTTTCTTTCTTTCTACATGACCCAAGCATCTAGCACCGTGGGGTGTGATACATTGGAGCGTCGAGGGTCAGTCTGGAGTCGCGTTCCTCCACAACGGAAGAGCCACGTTCGCCCGATTTCTTTTGCACAAAGCAAGCCGGGGAGGAGGGGACCGCCCGTTTGGAGAGCTGAGAGCGTCGTCCGGTGCTGCGAAGGCCGCGGCGCGTTTAGTCGTGGCCAGAGCGCGTTTATGGCCTCCACTGGTCCCGGCGGCGAGTCTCCGAGCCAAATCTCGCCCTTCCCGTCGCCTCCATTTGACCCGGGGTACTCGAGCCAGGAGTCGGAAGCCTTTGCCCTCAGTGGCGGTTTCCCTCCCGACGGAGGCTTGCCGCCAGAATCGCAGCCGGCGCCGGAGCCGCAGCCAGACGGCGGTTTGCCGCCAGAGTCGCAGCCAGCGCCGCCGCCGCCGCGGCCGGAGCCGCCAGAGGAGGAGCGGCCGGAGCAGCCAGAGCGGCCAGAATGGGAGGCGCCGGCGCTCCCGGAGCCTGCGCCGCCGATGACGCCGCCAGTGGCTCCGGCGCCAGCCGAGGCGACCGTGCAGCCGGCCGTGCAGGCGCCCGATGCAGCGGCCCCGAGCGGCGCCGTCGCGACGGCGGCGGAGGAGGGCGCTGCGGCCGCGGCCACGGTGCTGCTCGCGCCGCCGCCCGAGGACGCGGCCACGCCGCGTGTGCGGGAGCGGCTGCAGCGCGCGCGCTCCGCCCGCGACGGCCTGCGGCTGGAGGGGCGGGGAGGGGGCGCGGCGGGCGCGGCGGGCGCGGCGGGCGCGGCGGGCGCGGCGGCGCGCTGCTCGTGCGCATGCGAGTCACTCTCGCTGGCGGTCGCAGGCGCGCCGCACCGCCGCTCCGGCTCGGTCGGGGCGCCAGCTTTGCGCGCCGGGGCGGCTGGCGCGGCGCCGTGGGGTGGCGCGGCCGAGGCGCGGCAGCAAGCGAGCACGGACACCTAAGTCCCTCAGTCCCTGAAGTCTCTCAGTCCCTGAAGTCTCTCAGTCCCGGAGTCCCCATCCCTCCCCACTCGATGACGGACGATGACCGCCTCGAGTCAGTTCGGGGCGGCCCGCTGTACGGCGGGAGGTCCGGAGGCGTCACTTGGGGCTGCCCCCCCCCCCCCCCCGTAGCAGGCGCGGCAGCAGAGCTCCGCCTCCGACGAGGACGACGGGGAGGCGCTGCTGCCCTCGTCGTGCAGCGCGCGCAAGGCTGGCGGGCGGCACCGGCGGAACCCGTCGGGCGGGGCCGAGGTTGCGCACTCGCTCGCCGCCTCCCTCGCCGCTGTCTCCGAGCGGTCTGCTCCGCCGCGACGCGAGGCGGAGCCTGCTCCGACCCTGCTCTCGGACTTCTCCTCGGAGTGTGCCTGCAGGTCCGCTCCGCCCCGGCTCGAGGCGGAGGAGTCTGCGGGGCTGCTATCGTCGACGGGCCTCGAGTTGGCGGGGCTGGCCGCGGCGCCGTACGGCGGCGAGCACGGCTTGCGCAGCGGCGGAGAGGAGGCGACATCCCTGGCGGCGGCAGGCGGGCAGGGCGACGACGAGGACGAGGATGACCGCGGCTCCTCCTTCTTCTTCGCGGCGCCGCTCGTGCGCGCGTCTCGCGGCGGCGCGATGGGCGGAGGAGCCGAGAGTAGCCGAGAGTAGCCGAGAGGAGCCGAGAGGAGCCGAGAGGAGCCGGGAGGAGCCGAGAGGAGCCGGGAGGAGCCGAGAGGAGCTGGGAGGAGCCGAGAGCAGCCGAGAGCAGCCGAGAGCAGCCGCGGTGCGATGAGCAGCACCGTTTCCCTAGAAGCGGAGGACAGTCCCTTGCATCTCCAGCTGGCGCTCGCGGGGGCACGTCTTCGGCTGCACTCGTAGCGCCCGTCTCCGCGCGACTGCGCCGAACTACACACGCCCCAAGGTTGGTCTTGCCGCGCGCGGCGTCCCCTGTCGTCACCGCTCTAGGGGCCGGGTCGATACCCTCCCCTACCCCATAGTACCCGAACCCACCCTCCGCCTACCCCACAGCACCCGAACCCATAGGGGCCGGCTCGATGGTCGAGCTACAGCTGCACGGCGCAGAGCGGGCCCCTGCCCCGCCGGCAGTGCGGCCAGCCTCCGCCACGGCCGGAGGCGGCAGCGGCGGCAGCAGCGGCGGGGGCGGCAGCAGCGGCGGGGGCGGCAGCAGCGGCGGGGGCGGCAGCAGCGGCGGGGGCGGCAGCAGCGGCGGGGGCGGCGGCAGCGGTGGGGGCGGCGGCGGCAGTAGCAGCGGTGGGGGGAGCGGCGGCAGTAGCAGCAGCAGTCGCGGCGGCGGCGGCGACAGCGGCGAGTCGCCGACGGCTGTTCGCGCCGATGCCGTGGCGGGCAGCTCCGGCGGCGGCGCTCCGGCGAGCGCGGCGCCGGCGCCGGTGCGCACGTCGTCGGTGGTCCAGCCGGTCGCGTCGTACGACCAGGAGCTGCTCGTGGCGGCGCGCGCGAGCCTAGTAGCGGGCGACGTGTGTGCCTTGGTCTCCCACCCAGCACTCGAGAGGAGGAGAGGACACGGACTCCGCTGTCTTCACACCCGCATTCCACTGTGCTGTCGGCCTCTCCCTCCGTTGTCTTCACGCGGTGCTCTGAAGACTCTTGCACAGTACCGTAAGCCCGCCCTGAGGTTGGCGCATCAACGTAGGCGCGAGAGCTCGACCGTTATGCCCAGCAGCCCCCTTGATGCTTACTGACCGGCGAGGTCGCTGTGAATGAAGGTGCGAAAGTTCAACCTCAAGCCGCGCGACGGCGTTCAGTACCTGCAGCTGCGCGGTTTCCTGTCTGCGGAGCCGGCAGACATCCCAGATCTCCCCAGATCTCCCCAGATCTCCCCAGATCTCCCCAGGCACGGCAGACATCGCTCTCGCTTCCTGCACGAGAGACGAGGCGGCCTCTCTCTTCTGTGATTGGATTGGGCCTACCGGGTCTGGTAGGGTGACATCGCGCGCTTCCTCCACGAAACGAAGGGCCTCTCGAAGCGAAAGCTCGGCGACTACCTCGGCGAGCGCGGCGAGCGGCACGCCGAGCTCCTCTCGGCGTACGTGCGCCGCTTCGACTTTGCCGGCCTCTCCTTTGTCGGGGCGATCCGCGCCTTCCTCTCCCCCTTCCGGCTGCCGGGCGAGGCGCAACGGGTACCGACCGGCGGCTGTGAGCAGCGTCTCCTCACACCTCCAGCTGTGAACAGGCGAGGCGCAAAAGATCGACCGCATCATGTGCGAGTTCGCCTCGCACTTTGTCAGCCAGGTCCTGAGCCCCCCACCCCCACCCAGAGACTCACGAGCGCGCCGAGACATCCGGCCTTTTCGATGACTACATTTTCGCTGGGGCACCCGTCAGGCCAGCAGTATTGCTCGTCAGCGGATTGCAATCCCCCGAACGCAGCCATGTACGAGACAAGCTACTGGAACTGGCACGAGAGCCACGGGAGCGGCGGACTCCGCGAGCAGCCGGTCTTCTCAGACACAAGATTTGCCTACGGTTCGAAGTTTAGTGACGACATGCGATATTGCTCCCCCGAGAGCTACGAGAAGAGCTACCGGAATGCCGCGCTCACGAAAAACCGG
>NW_005199601.1:230108-305546 GCF_000372725.1 Emiliania huxleyi CCMP1516 | reverse complement strand
TCGTCGGCGGACACGGCGTACGTGCTCGGCTTCTCCGTCATCATGCTCAACACGGACGCGCACTCGGTGCAGATCAAGGCCAAGAACCGGATGAGCAAGGCGGACTTCGTGCGCAACAACCGCGGCATCGACTCGGGCGCCGACCTGCCCGCGGAGCTGCTGTCGGCCGTGTACGACGACATCCAGACGGACGAGATCCGGACGGGCATGTCGCACGACGACATGGGCGAGGCAGAGCTGCTCGAGTTCTTCCGGCAGGGCTCCACCTTCCGCAAGTTCAACCACGCGCGGCTCGCCGCCGACCGGCGCCACTCGTGCCGCCTCTGGCCTGCCGCCCGCGAGGAGGCGCGGCCTTGACATGTCGCCGAGCCATGTCCACAGGCACCACTCGTGCCGCCTCTGGGTCGTCGCGGACGAGCTGCGCTACCAGAACCTCGCCGCGCGCGGCAAGAAGGAGAAGGCGATCCCGCTCGGCCTCATCGAGACCGTGCTGCTCGGACCGGCGAGCGAGGTCTTCCGCCGCAACGGCGTCCGCGCCGAGTCGTCGGACGGCGCCGCCTGCTTCTCGCTCGTGTGTGGCGGCCGCACGCTCGACCTGCAGGCGCCCCCCGCCTCGCCGCCCGCCGCCGCACGCGCCCACACAATGTTGGCGAGGGGTGGAGGGCTGAAGCCAGCCAGCCCGCCGCACCGGTGCCGCCTCCGCCACCGCCGCGAGCAGCGCGTCCGCAGCCACGGCGAGCGCGGCGTTCCTCTACGCCATCGCGGCAGCCTCAGGCCGGAGCGCTGTTTGGGGTAGGCGCTCACGCCCGAGGAGTATGGCATCTGGACGCACTACTTCCAGCAGGTGGCCAGACACTTCCGAGACACTTCCGAGACACTCCCGAGTATGGCATTGCGAACGCACTACTTCCAGCAGGTGGCTAGACACTTCCGAGACACTTCCGAGTATGGCATTGCGGACGCACTACTTCCAGCAGGTGGCCCCGAGCGGACCACAACAGCAGGAGCAGCGGAGAGAGAATGACACGCTGAGTGCCGCCCACTCGCTGCGGACGAAGGTGGTCGAGCGGACCAAGCTCGAGCAGCACGCGCGCCGCGTCGCGCTGCGCGGCCAGCCACGCGAGGGTGTGAACAGGGAGGGTGTGAACAGCGTCTCTTCACACCTGCAGCTGTGAACAGGCCAGCCACGCGAGGCCTTCGTCGAGAGCGCGACGTCCGTCTGGTGGTGCGAGATCCTCCCCAACTGGGAGTCTGCAAGCCTCGAGCCGCGCACGCAGCTGCTCTGGTGGGAGGGGGCGCCGAGCGCGGTGCGCGCGCAGCTGTGGCGGATCGCGATCGGCGAGGCGGCGGCGGGGAGGGCGGGCTACGAGGCGGCGGTGGCGGAGACGCGCCCCGTCGACCGCGTGGCGGCGCTCGACCGGATACAGAGCGCGCTCGCCCGCCCCGCCGCCGCCGCCGGCTCGGCGTCGCCCGTCGAGCGGCCGTGGGCGGGTGCGCCGCCAGAGCTCAACCGTGGCCACCACCCTCGATGCGTCGCTCACTCCTGGTCCTCCGCTGCCGCTCAAGGTGCGCCGCCAGAGTTCAACCTCTTCACCAACAGCGCGTCGCCGATGCACGCGAAGCTCGTCTCGCTGCTCGCCGCGCTCGAGGCGGGCGCGCGCATCGGCGCGCCGCCGCTGCGCCGCCACGCGGCTCTGCTCTGCGCGGCGCGGCTGCTCTACTACCTCGAGCCCCTTGTCACGTCCAGGACACGTCCATGACATGTCCGAGACACGCCAACAGGCGCTGCTGCTCTACCTCGAGCCGCCGTCCGCGCACGGCTGCATGTGCACGCTGCTCGGGAGGCACGTCCTCGCCCAGTTCACAGCTGAGGGGCCGTCGTGAGCTATGAATGGCCTCGCTGCTCGGCAGGCACTTCCTCGCGCACGTGGAGGAGGGGTCGCCGCAGCTGGCGTGGCGGCTGCGCGCCACTCGCTCGTGCCTCAAGCGCGAGCTGCCCGAGACGCTCGAGCACTTGGGCGAGGTCTAGCCGAGATCTGGCCGAGATCTGGCCGAGATCTGGTCGAGATGCAGCCGAGACATAGCCGAGAGACGCCGGAGATGAGGCGGCGGTGCTCGAGCCGCTCACACGGCTAGCCGCGAGGGGTAGCCGAGACCGCACCTGTGGGCTCGCTCGGCGTCTCGCTGCGGCTGGCAGACCCACCGCTACCGCCCCTCCTCGAGCTCGCGGCGCCCCCTGTGTGTGTGTTAGGCTCGCTCGGCGTCGGGCTCGACGACTTTGTGTGCGACTGGCTCTCGTCGCTCTTCCTCTCCACCCTCGCGCTCGACACGGCGGCGAGGGTCTGGGACTGCTACTTGCGCGACGGCGAGGCGCTGCTCTGGCGCGTCGCCGCCGCGCGCGTCGCCGCACACGCCGCCGCTCTCTCGGCCGCACACGCCCGCGACGCGTCCCTCACGACACGTCCGCAGGCACGTCGCCGTCGAGCTGCTCCGGCTGCTCGAGCCGCGGCTGCTGCAGGCTCTCTCCCGCGACGAGGCCCTCTCGCTGCTGCACCACGCGTCCGAGTTGGGCGGCGCGGGCGCACTTGCTTGTCGCCCCGCTGCTGCGCCGCGCTCGCCCGGCCCGCCAGTCGAGGCGGCGTTGCCGGTCTCTAGGCGAGCGGCAGCTCTTCGGCGCCCTCGCCGCCAGCGAGGGGACGGCCCACGAGATGCTGCGCCTCGATTTCTCGCAGCGGTTGCCGATGCCGACCCTTGCGTCGGGCGGCGTGGTCTTCGACTTGTGGACAAACTCATACGAGGCCGAGTTGGGCGCCGGCGCCGCCGCCGCGCCGCGCGCGTACGAGCGCGCCGCGTCGGGCTTGCGGATGGCGGACGGCGACCGCGCGCGGAGCGGCGATCGACAGCTCTTTCTGTCTCCTTGAGCCGCCGCGTTCCTTGTTCAGGAACCCGGGCGCGGAGGCTGCTGTCGGAGGAGTCGAGCGCGCCGGAAGTGCCGCCGCTGGCCGCCCTCTCGAGCGACGCGTCTGCGAGCTCGAGCGCGGGCCAGCCTGTCCTCTTCCCTCGGCGAGGCCCGAGCGCCAGGGCACGCGCGCTCCGACGCGTTCCGCCGCCACTCCTGTAGGTGCGCACGTGTCGCCGTCGAAGCGGCTGCTGCGGCCGCTCGAGACGTGGATTCGCGGCGTGTGGGAGGGTGGCTAGGGCGAGCGGTCCGTCGCCTGGGCGAGCGGGCCAAGCACACCGCGACCAGCCCCGCCGTATTTCGCATTTTTCAGCTCTGCCCCTCTGCGTTCTGTGGACACCCCGTTGTGGCTTTGCCCCTTCGTTCGGCTTTGCCCTTGTGCCGCCTTGTGCCACCACCCAAACTCCAACCGCCACTAGAGCTGCGCGTGGCGCACATGCGGCTGCCATGTGTACCGTCTCTCTGCACTCTCGTTCTTTCAACAACGAAACTTAAAACGAGATCGAGCAGCGAGCTCTCTCGAACAAAGAGAAGTCTCCACACTCTCGGCACCCCGTCACAGGCCCCACAGAGTTCGCACGTTCAGCCTTCCAACGCTCCTCTAGCAGCCTCCCCGCGCCCGCCGCTCTCCTGCGCCTCGACCTCCTCCTGGGCCTCGATCTCCTCCTCCTCGTACAGGAGCTGCCGTTCGGTGGCGAGGGCTTCGTCCCCGAGGCCCTCCACCGCGTAGCGCACGAAGCAGACCTCGCAGACGTCGTACGTGGTGGGGTGCAGGATGGTCGCGTCGCCGTTTGCGCACGTGTAGACCGGCTGCAAGGGGGACAGCTGCGTGTCGCACAAGTCGCAGATGACGGACGAGGGCAGCCGGTCTGCTGCGTGGTCGAGCAGCGCGTCGATGTTCGCCGACTCTCGCACTCCATGCTGCTCAATTAGCAGCTGCCGCATCCGCGCCCGCCCGGTGAGGCGTTCCAGCGCGCCGCCGCAGACGCAGAGGGGCGGGCAGCCCTCGCCTCCGCCCTCGGTGGCAGCCACGACCCGCGAGGCAATCATGCCTCCACCCGCCTTGGCAATCAGCGCGTCGATGAGGTCCGCCTTCTCGAGCAGGCCGGAGTCGCTGCCGCCCACCTCCTTGAGCCACGCCTTGAGCTCCCGGATGGAGCGGCCTCTAAGCGCCTCGGAAGGCGCCTCAGCAATCGCGCGCAGCGACGAGTGCCGCTCTCCAAACCGGCGCAGCAGCCTCGTCATGAGCGGCGCCGCCTGCTCCGCCAGCCGATTCACCACCCCCTCCTTGGAGACAGCATCCTCTGCGCTGCTGCCGTCGCCCGTCTCTGCGCTAAAGATGAGACGTCCGCGTGCGGGGCCGTCCTCGTCTCCCGGGTCAAAGTCCACGCGAACCGGCCGGCGGCAAGAGGGGCAGCGGGCGTGGCCCGCGCTGTTGAAGGAGGAGGCGAGCGCCCGGTCCCAGCAGCCCAGACAGTAGGGCACCGTGCAGCGGCAGGGCAGCGGCAGCCGCTCGCTCTCCAAAAGCGGGTCGAAGCAGATGGCACACTCCATTGGCCGCCTCCTGTCTGGTCTCGAGGGATCGAGTTGCGGAGCTCCCAGCTGCTCGGTGTACGAACTCTGTTCACACCGAGCAGCAGCGGAGGGCGGCTGGCACTAAGCACTGGGCGCCCAATTGCGCTGGATAGAAAAGAATTTTTAGGCGACAAGCCTCTCTCACAGCACACTGGCACGACAAGGGCGCGGACTGGCGCGGACTGGCACACACACCGGCTCACCACCGGAGCCGCCTAAGCGACTCCGTTAAGAACGGCAATGCACTCCGCACCATGCACAATGCCGCTCTCCCCGCACGCTAGCTCGTTCACCGTCTGCCACGCCACGGCGGTGTGGAGGACGACAGACAAGCGCTGCATCTGCAGCCCGTGCCAGTTCTTGGTGGTCCATGTGACCTCGTCCAGGTGCTGAGCGTGCGAAAGTTTGTTGCTCAGCTGGTTCGCCGCCTCCCTCAGGCAGGGTGCTGCGAACCTCCTTTCCAAAGCCTCCGAACGCCTCAAAATCAAACAAACGTAGATCGCAATCCTGCTCCCGCGCAAAGCGGTAACTGTATGTACTCCTCGAGATCTCTCCAAATCTGCCCTCTGATTAACCTAGTAGTGTCCCCAGCTATGGGCGTGTCCACGTTGGAGCCAGGTGTGGTGTGGGCGCGAGAATAGCTCCGCCGTTCATGGAGGCAACCGATGCGAGTCGACTGGTGTGTGTCGTCGTGGTTTCGTATCAAGAATACTCACTCACACACCCTGGTACATGTATCTAGATATGAGGCTCGTCGTCGAAAAACCGCTATGAATTATGAAGTGCGCAACTTTCTTTTTCGCACGACCCACTCACACCTGGCCCCCAGCGTAGTAAAATTCTTTTTCGCGTAAGGTTCTACAAAAATCGATCAATACCGTTGCAGGTCCCCTCCCCCCTCCCTCTTTTTCTACGCTCACGTTAACGACGCACATTGGGTTCCATTGCCTTTCTTCCGATTTAGTTGCGGTTGCGCCGTCGACCCTGGGGTGTCGTACATGGAGCGCCACTCATTAACTTAGCGCTACGGTCCGCGTATGTTGAGGCTCGAGGCTTGTGGCCACTGAATGCATTTTTCGGCACCCCGCCGTCGAGCCAGAGCGAGGAGGAGTCAGCAAACCTGTTTCATAATGTCATTGACACCTTTGCATTCGTCGCCAGTGAAAGTCGCGTCGCACATCTTGGAGCACTGTCTCTCATCTGCCTCCGTGGTCATGAGCCAGAACCCAATGTGAATCGCTGTGACGCCGCTCAGGTCGATGCCCCAGTTGTTGACCGGCGTGCCGTCGCTCGTCACGGAGAGCTCAAAGCTGGAGAAAAGACTCGCGGAATTGTAGGGTCCGTGTTTGCCGGTTTTCGTGAGCGCGGCATTCTGGTAGCTCTTCTCGTAGCTCTCGGTGGTGCAATATCGCATGTCGTCACTAAACTTCGAGCCGTAGGCAAATCTTGTGTTTGAGAAGACCGGCTGCTCGCGGATTCCGCCGCACCCGTCGCTCTCGTGCCAGTTCCAGTAGCTTGTCTCGTACACGACTGCGTTCGGGGGATTGCAATCTGCTGACGAGCAATACTGCTGGCCCGACGGTGCCCCAGCGAAGATGTAGTCATCGAAAAGGCCGGAAGTCGCGGCACACTCGTGAGACTCAGGTGGCTTCTTCACCTGACTCTTCATCTCACCTTTGGCCGTCAGATTCACCTTGAACTTGGTGGCCGACGTGTCCAAGGTCGCACCCTCGAGGTACGCGGCTATGCCGCGCACAAAAACTTCGTCTCCGTCCTGCCCCAGCCCATGCTGAAGACGCATGTAGGCCACAGGGAATCTGAGCACGAGCTTGCCGAAGCTCGTGCTGTTGGGGTCCGAGAATTCCTTGAGCTGCGCCTGTGTGATGTTGGGCAGGGAATATCCGTCCGAGATTTTCATCCCATCCTCGTTGTACGTGGGCTCGACCCGGGGTGGCGAAGGACAGTTCAAGATCTCGCGTCGGCTCTCGCAGCACGTCTCGTCCTCGGCGAATCCCCCATCGAGAGTGGCGTTGAAGGCCTGGCATTCTGCGCCCGAGGCAGGGAAGCATTTGAGCACGACGGGTAGGGGGGCTGTGCCCGGGCGGTGTCCGGTGTGGAGTCCCCTTCTCATCCCGCCTGTGATGTTGGGTGTGAGGTCGTGGAAGCTGTGATCCCAAGGGGGGAGCTGATCCCACTCCCAACTCTCAGGGGCAGTAGGTGGGCGAGCTTGGAGCGCGCTCATCTCGATCGTCAAGGCGTCGCTACGCGCGGTCTTCCGCGGGGGGAGCTTCGCCGACGGGTGCGGGACCGCGGCGCAGCCAGTGCCGTGGCGATGCCTCCGGCTGCTGCGGCGGGCGGCTTGCTGCTCGCTGCGATGGCGAAAGACTCGTCTCGCCACACGCCAAGGGAGGAACGCGACTCCAGACTGACCCTCGACGCTCCAATGTATCACACCCCACGGTCCACGGTGCTAGATGCTTGGGTCATGTAGAAAGAAAGAATTTAAACAAAACAACTCTCTCTGTAGAAAGAAAGAAAGAACACACATAAGCCAGAGGAGGGACGGGAGGACGGCACGCCGCCACCACACAGGGATTTTAAGGAGAGGAGTGTGGTGCTAGCCGTCGCCCACCCTTGGGCGTCCGCCTCTTCCTATCTCTCTTCGCAGTCCCTCGCCGATTCTCGCTGCAACCTTCATGCCACCTCGCGGTCTTCCCACTCTCGTCGTTCTCTCTCTTGTCGCTTCTTCCTCTGTCGCGTCGCTCTCCTCTGCCTCGTTCTGCGACGACGTCGCTGCAGCCTGCCGACCGATCCCTTGCTCTCGCCTCTCGGCGTAACTCTGCTTGGGTCATGTGGAGAAGCCGAGGTCCGTCGTTGATTTCTCTCTTTTGGTCCTAGGCCCTACCATCTGCCCCCCCCCCCCCCCCCCCCGAGAGAGAGAGAATTCTTGATACGAAACCACGACGACACACACCAGTCGACTCGCATCGGTTGCCTCCATGAACGGCGGAGCTATTCTCGCGCCCACACCACACCTGGCTCCAACGTGGACACGCCCATAGCTGGGGACACTACTAGGTCACGCATGGCATCACAGAAGTTTTATCTCTGGGCCCCGAAAGGCATCTCTAGCAGTGTCGTTACACATGCCCCCTCCCCTCCTGGGCGCATGCGCCTCACGTCTCGCCAGAGCATAAGCCCTTGGCGTGTGGCGAGACGAGTTTTTCGCCATCGCAGCGAGCAGCAAGCCGCCCGCCGCAAACAGCCGGAGGCATCGCCACGGCACTGGCTGCGCCGCGGTCCCGCACCCGTCGACGCAGCTCCCCCCGCGGAAGACCGCGCGTAGCAACGCCTTGACGATCGAGATGAGCGTGCCTGAAGCTCGCCCACCTACTGCCCCTGAGAGTTGGTTATGAGTGGGCTCGGCTCCCCCCCTTGGGATCGAAGCTTCCACGACCTCACACCCAACACCACAGGTGGGATCAGAGAGAGACTCCGCACCGGACACCGCCCGGGCACAGACTCCCTACCCATCGGATCGCACAGGGCCCCCTCGGAGCAGCCCACACACAATCACGCATCGGCAGAATTAGTGCCTGAGTCAGGCAGACAGCACAGACAAGGAGAGGAGAGAGAGGAGAGAGAGAGAGAGGAGAGGGGAGAGGGTGAGGGTGTGTGCACACGTGTGGAGAGGGAGGGTGTCTGTGGTGGGCTGTAGTCGTACTACGTGGTTAAAACCACGCGCCCCTCAGGAGCTTAAGGTAGAGTGGAGCGTCCCAGACGCCTCGGTGCCATCCACCGGGTGAGACCATCCGGATCAATCGAGCCCGCCTCCGGCGGGCCGTCCCCGCGATGGCCCACGGTCCTCCGTCGCCTGGTTGAACCCCCTGCCTCCCGGTTGACCCCCCGGTCCCCGTACACGACCATGAAATAAACTCAAAGTCCACCACAGCCACCAGCCTCCACCTCCACCCGCGAGCCGCCACCGCTGCCGCCCGCGACGCCGCCCGCCGCGTCGGATAGCCGCGACGCGCGCATCGAGTCGCGTCGGAGAGCCGCGCCGCACCAGCATCAGCATCTGCACCACCAGCAGCAGCAGCACCACCACCACCACCACCCGAGAGAGAAGCGCACCTGCCCGACGCCGCCCGCCGCGTCAGACACTCGCGACGCGCGCGTCGAGCCCAGTCGCACAGCCGCGCCGCCCCAGCAGCAGCATCGGCACCGGCAGCAGCAGCACCACCACCACCAACAGCAACAGAGACAGGCAGTGCAGGCGCAGAGGCGCTCGCAGAGCGGCGCTCAGCGCCGCGCACGCCACGCTGCGGACCGTCGGACGAGCGCACCGTACGTCGGCGGCGAGCCGCGTCGCCAGCCGTCTCGCGAGAGAGCGGCGCCGCCGCGTGCGCGCAGCAGCCGCCGCGGCAGAGGCGAGCCGCGGCGACGTCCGCACTAACGGATAACGGCCATTGGCGGTTTCTCTCTCTCTCTCTCTCTCTCTCTCTCCCCCCCCCCCCGACGCGGCCGTGTGTGCCCCGGGTGCGGCGCCGCGAGGTTCGGTTAGGTAGAAAGGTGAAGAACAGCCAGGCTCGGACTGGACACCAACGCGGTATGGGTGGACGCTGGAGAGATGATGACGCGACATGTCGCACTGTGCATTCTCCTTTCTGACAGGTCACGCCAACAGTTACGATTCGACGCCGCAAAGTGCACGCCGACGCAGCAAAATGTCAGCCCGGCCCTGATAATGGTCCGCTTTGGCTGGCTCGTCGCACTGGCGGCGCTCGGCCGCGCGGCGCCGGAGCGTGCCGCGTCGCGGCTGCCGGTGGTCCGCGCCGCGAGCCTCGAGAAGCAGGCGCCTCGTCGGCCGCTTCCCGCCGTCAGCGAGGCGCAGCCCGTAGCTGCCAGGGCTCGGCGTGTGGTGGATCGAAATAACGCAACGGCCAACCTCACCGCTCGGGCAGCCGCTCGGCCCGACGCCACCGCTGGCTGGTGGGCGCGCGCCGGCGAGCCTCCGCCGCTGAGCGAGGTCGCCGCCGGCTTTGGCGGCGTCGGCGACGAGGCGGCGGGGCTGCAGCTGCTCGACAACCTTCCCACGGACCATGCGGTACAGCGTGACCTCCACCGGCGCCTGGCGCGGGGCGCTCTAGGCCCCGAGGATGAGACGGCGGAGGGGCTGCTAGCGGCCGCTGGCGCTTGGGGCGAAGGCGGCGGCAGCAGCAGCGGCGGCGGCGGCGGCGGCAGCGACAGTGGCGGCGGCAACGGTGCGAGAGGCGGCGGCCGCCGCCGCGTAGCGCGCCGGAGCCGACGCGCGGCGGACGCAGCCTTCGACGCGGATTTCACCACCCGCGGCGAGGAGGAGAGCGAGGAGGAGCTGGCCGCGGCGCTGCGGCTTGTGCTGCAGTCGGACGAGTACGAGACGGAGGGCGAGGAGGGGCGGCGGCGCGAGCCGAGACAGCGGCGGCGGCCGACGCCGCGAGCCGAGCTCTTCACGCCGGCGGCCGCCTCAGGGTACGAGGGCCTGGAGGAGGAGGAGGCGGAGGACGAGGACGCGTTGCTCGCCGGGCTGGACAGCGTCGGCCTCGACGACGTGCTCTGGGGCCAGCTGCTCGCGGCAGCAGGGTTGGAGACAGCCGGGTCGGAGATGGCTGGGCTGGAGCCGCTCGCGCGCTTGAGGAGAGAGCTGCCGGGGGAAGGAGAGGAGGAGGGTCAAGGGGCGGCGGCCCCCCAGAGCGAGGGGGAGCTGCTGCCCTCCCGGGCTGATCTGCCCATTCAGTCGCTTCTCGCAGAGCTGACGGACGCCGTCGGCGAGGGTAGCGCGGGCGGCGGGGGCGGCGAGGGCGGAGATGACGCCGGAGAGGGGGCGCCGCCAGGCGAGGCCATCGTAGACGACGACCTCGCCGCGGCGATGGAGGAGCTGCTGCGCGCCGGCGGCGCAGAGGCTGGCGGTTTGGCATTCGGCGGCCCGCCCCTCTTGCAGCGAGGCGAGCGCGCGGAGCTGGCTGCACCGGGCGATGCCGGCCCGGAGGTAGGCCGAGCGAGCCAGAGCCGTCCGGGCCGAGGCGCGGGCGACGAGCTGCTGGCCGAGCTGCTCCAGCTCTCCGGCGAGGCGGGCGGCCAGACGGCCGACGAGCAGATTACCGACGAGCTCACCCCGCCGCTCACAGAGCCGCTCGCGCCGGCCCGCCCGCCCGCCCGCTCTCGCCCCGCCGTCGGTGCGCCGTCCGCCGGCTTCGACGCGATGAGCCTGGCGGTGCTCTCCGGCGGGAGCAGCGCCCTTGTGCCCGTGGTCGTCGCGCTCGACGCGCCGGTCTCTTCGGACGACGACTTGGCGACCCTGCCCGTGGCGATGCCGTCCGACGGGTCCGGCACGGACCTGGCCGCAGCCGGGGAGGAGCTGGTCGAGCCGCTGACTCCAGCCGGCGGCGGTGCTGCGCAGCCGCGCGCCTCCCAGCACGCAGCCAGCACCGTCCCCGGACGCCCGCGCGCTTCCCAGCACGCAGCCAGCACCGTCCCCGGACGCCCGCGCGCCGCCCAGGACGCAGCCAGCACCGTTCCCCGCCGCCCGCATCCCGCCGGCTTCGACGCGATGAGCCTGGCGGTGCTCTCCGGCGGGAGCGGCGCCTTTGTGCCCGTGGTCGTCGCGCTCGACGCGCCGGTCTCTTCGGACGACGACTTGGCGACCCTGCCCGTGGCGATGCCGTCCGACGGGTCCGGCACGGACCTGGCCGCAGCCGGGGAGGAGCTGGTCGAGCCGCTGACTCCAGCCGGCGGCGGTGCTGCCGGCGGGTGGGAGGAGCAGCAAGCCGAGGAGCAGGCGGTGCTGGACGCGCTCGAGGCACTCCGCTACCTCGACGCTCCCGCCGGCTCCGAGCAGCTTCTCGGGCTGGGCGGCGGAGAGGAGGGCGGCGGAGAGGAGGGCGGCGGCCGGGGCGGCCCTGTCTCGCTGCCCGAGGTGCTCGCCGCCGCCGTCCACGACTACCTCCGGCCGCCAGAGCCGCGTGACGCTCCCCGCCACTTGCCGCGCATCGACATGGACGTCGGCCCGCCGCGCGTCGACATCGACTTGGGTATCGATGCGGCCGACCTCGCGCGTGACCTCGGCTTGGCCGCCGGCTTGGCGGGCGTCTCGTTTGGTGGGAGCTTCGCCTCTGGCTATGGCTCTTTCGCGCTGCCCGCGGCGGAGCTAGCTGAGGCGCTGGCGTTCGGAAAGGCAGCCGATGGTTCGCCCGGCCGCCTCCCGCGCATCGACATGAATGTCGGCCCTTCGCGCGTCGACATCGACTTGGGGGCTGACGCGGCGCAGCTGGCGCGTGATTTGGGCTTGGCCACCGGCATCGCTGGCGTGTCGCTCGGCGGCAGCTTTGCATCGGGTGGCTCGTTCGCGCTGCCACCTGCGGAGATGGCAAACGTTGCGTTTGGCAGGGCGGCCGGTCTGTCCCGTCTGCCGCGCATTGACATTGGTCTCACTTCGCCTCACTTCGACTTGGGGGCTGACGCGGCGCAGCTGGCGCGTGATTTGGGCTTGGCCGCTGGCATCGCCGGCGTGTCGCTCGGCGGCAGCTTTGCATCGGGTGGCTCGTTCGCGCTGCCACCTGCGGAGATGGCAAACGTTGCGTTTGGCAGGGCGGCCGACGGGCTGCCCCATCTGCCGCGCGTCGACATCGGCCTCACGTCGCCTCACTTCGATTTGGGCGTCGACGCGGCGCAGCTGGCGCGTGATTTGGGCTTGGCCGCTGGCATCAACGGCGTGTCGCTCGGCGGCAGCTTTGCATCGGGTGGCTCGTTCACGGTGCTGCCGACGGATCTCCTCGCGTTTGGCGATCGCTTCCCTGCTGCAGCGTCCCCCGAGTTGGTCGAGCCGTTGCGCGACATCCCGCAGCTCGCAATCGATGCGGCCGACTTCGCGCGCGACGTCGGCCTCGTTGCCGGCCTGGCGGGCGTCTCGTTTGGCTCGTTCGCCTCTGGCGTCGGGTCTTTTGCGCTGCTGCCGACGGATCTCCTCGCGTACGGCGATGGCTTCGGGGCAGACGGCCACCCTCCGCTGGTGGAGCCGTTGCGAGACATGCCGCAGCTTGGGGTCGATGCAGCCAACCTGTTCAGAGACCTCGGCCTGGCAGCAGGCCTGGCCGCCGTCTCCTTTGGGGGAAGCTTCGCCTCTGGCGTCGGGTCCTTCGCCCGGACCGGCGCCTCTCCCTTAGTCCCTACGGATGCGGGCTTTGCGGCCTTGGACGTGGGCTTGGACGCCCCGCTTCTCGACGATCTTGGCCTCCTGCGAGAGCTGCCGGCGTTTGGAGCGCTGAAGCAGCTCGACGGCCTGCTGTCTGTCGGCGCGAGCTTCTCGTCCGCCGCCTCGTTTGGCGGCGCGGGCCTCAGCCCTTTCGACGCGCTCGAGGTGCTCGGTGTGGACATGTTGCCGCCCGCTCTTGGCCGCGGCGAGCTCGGCGCGTTGCCGACTGCCGAGGACGTACTCCGCGACACCGAGGCGTTCGACTTTGGCTTGCGTGAGCTTGAGCTCGGCCGTCTCGTGGACGGACTTCAGCTCACCTCGCTCGGCGGGGGCAGCTTCGCCTCCGGCCTCTCCTTTGCTGGCGGGGGGCTGGCGGGCCGCGACGCGCTCGCCGCGCTCAACTTCGACGACCCGCTCGGCCCGCTCTTCGACCCGTTCGGCCCGCTCGGGCTGGATACGGGGCTCGGTGAGGGGCTCGACGCCGGTGCGCGGCTCGGCCAGAAGGCGGCAGCGGCCGGGCTCGCGGGGCCGCTTGCCGGCTGGCGCGGCGTTGAGGGGCTGGACAGGCTGAGCGACTTTGAGCAGCTGGAGGGCCTCGATCTGACGGACTTTGCTGCGCTCGGCCACTTGTCGATGACGTCCGCCTTCACGTCGATGACATCCTTCACGCTCGGCGGTTTGCCCCAAGACCTGCTGGCGGCCGAGCTCGACTTCGACCGGCTCACTGAAGGAGGACCCTCAGGGCGCGCTGGACCGAAGGCCGCGCTGGACGCGCTCGCCACGGGCATATTCGAGGACGGGCTGCCGACCTTGCTCGACTTCGACACGGCCGGCTGGACCGAGGCGTGGCCCGACGCGCTGCGGATGGACACGCTGCCCTCGATGGCCTCGCTCACCTCCGCCACGTCCTTCGCGGGGCTCGACCCGCGGGCGGCGGAGCTGACGGACCGACTGCTCGACTGGGAGGCCCTGGAGGAGCTGCCCGCGGCGCTGGCGGGCGGCTTCCCCGGCTTCCCCGACGCGCTCAGCGACGAGGCGCTGCTCGATTTTGCGCTGCCAGCCGGCCTGGACGCGCTGTCGATGGCGTCGCTCACGTCGGCCCTCTCCTTCTCGCGTGCCGGGGCGGGCCTGCACGACACCGACCGGCTCACCGAGCTCCTCGAGTGGGACGCCCTCAGCGACTTGCAGCTGCCGGCGGCCGCCACGGCCGACTTTGGCTTGCCGGGCGGGGTCGAGCTCACAGACTTTGAGCTGCCGGAGTTGGACGCGCTGGCCGACTTCCACCTCCGGGGCCTGACCGGGCTGTCGATGGCGTCGCTCACGTCGGCCCTCTCCTTCTCGCGTGCCGGGGCGGGCCTGCACGACACCGACCGGCTCACCGAGCTCCTCGAGTGGGACAACCTCGCCGATCTGCAGCTGCCGGCGGCGATGGCCGGCTTTGGGCCCGCCGGCATTGGGCCCGCCGAGGAGCTCCTAGACATGGACCGCCTCGACGGGCTGAGGGACTTCGACTTGCTCGGCGCGCCGATGGCGGGGCTGTCGATGGGCTCCTTCTCCTCGGCGCTCTCCCTTTCGGGCGGCGCGCCGCTGCCCGACCTCACCCTGGTCGAGGGGCTCCTCGACTTCTCCGAGCTCGAAGACGTGGCTGCGCTCAAGGACGTGGCTGCGCAGTCTCGCGCGGCTGCGGGCGGCTTCGGCCTGCCCGCTCTCGGGCTGCCCGACCTGCCCGAGCTTAGGGACATTGAGCAGCTGGACGAGCTGCTCGACTTCCGCTTGCCGGGCAGCCCGGCCGCCTCCTTCTCCTCCTTCGCCTCGGCGCTGTCGTTCGGGGGCGCTTTGCCGGGGCTGACCGACCTGGCCAGGCTGGCGGACGCCGAGTGGCTCGAGACGCAGCTGGCAGGCGGCTTCGACGGCTTTGGCGGCCTCCCGGGCCACCCGCTCCTACCCGCCGCCCACCCGGCCGCCCAGCCCCTCGAGGCGCTGCTGCGTACCGACCTGCTGGGCACAGAGCAGGCCGATGTGCTGCGCGACTTGGACCTGGACCTGCTCCGCGACCTGGACACGAGGGGCATGTCCTTCGCGGGCAGCTTCACGTCGGCGGCCTCGTTTGGCGGGGTGCTCGGCGGGTTGCCCGCCCTCAGCCCGCTCGATGGCTTGCCCCTGCTCGACGGCTTGCCCCTGCTCGACGGTTTGCCACTTGACGGCGGCCTGCCCGCGCTGCCCGATGCGCTGGGCGGCGACGCGGTGCGCGACTTGGACCCCCTCGTCTTGGGCCTCGAGTCGCCGGAGCACTTGTCGATGGCGTCGTTTGGGTCGGCGGTCTCGTTCGGGGGCGATTTGGCCGCCTACTTAGGCCCACTCGCGCAGCCCTTTGGGGCGGCGACGGAGCCGCTGCATGCGTTTGGACAGGGCGGCGCGCCCCGCCTGCCAGAGCTCGCGGACCTCGGGCCGACACACGGGCTACAGCTCCCAGGGCTGCTGGAGGTGGCCTCCACGGCGAGCTTTGGCTCGACGCTCTCGTGGGGCAGGGCGCATTTCGCCGACGGCACCGACGGTTTTCCAGCACTCGAGGCCGCCTTCGGTGTCGGCAGAGCCGGCGGGCAGTGGGCGCCCCACCCCGGCCTCGACGTGCCGATCGACGAGCTCACGCTCTTGGACGAACTCGGCGTCGCCGGCTTGGGCATATCGGCGGCGAGCTTTGCTTCGGCTGTCTCGCTTGGCGCCCAAGCCTTCGCCCTCGGGCAGGGCCCCGCGGCCGCCGCTTTTGGCGCGGCGGGGACGGATGATGCCGGAGCGCAGTGGGCGCCCCATCCTCCGCATATGCCCGGCCTCGACGTGCCGATCGACGAGCTCACGCTCTTGGGCGAGTTGGGCGTCGCCGGCTTGGGCTTATCTGCGGCGAGCTTCGCTTCGGCTGTCTCGCTCGGAGCCCAAGCCTTCGCTTTCGGGCAGGGCGGTTTTGCGCCAGTGGCGGCGGCGGCCCCAGTGGATGAGATCACTCTCTTGCGGCAGCACGCAGCCTTGCTCGGACAGCCCGGGACCCCGGCGCTGGGGCGTCTCGGCGGTGGTTTCATCGACATCGAGTTGATACCGCAATCCTTCACGGGGCACAGCTTCGCGTCCGGGATGTCCTTCGGCGGTGGTGCCGAGCTGGCAGCTGCCCGCGACCTCATTGAGGGCACCGGCTTTACCGCTGTCGATCGCGCCTTTGCCGGCGGGCTCGCGGACGGCTCGCTCAGGCCGGCTCCGGCCTTGGGCGCCGTCCAGCTCCCCACCCCTGTTGGCGGCAAGGACGGGCTTGGCGCGGGCGGCGCTGACCTCGACGACAGCGCGGCCTTGTTTGACGAGCTGTACGCGGCCGCTGGCGGGCTCGACGACGCGTTTGGCCTCGAGCCTGTCGACCTCGCGCAGGCGGACTCGTACCTGGCCGAAGAGGACCCGACCCTCTTCCGCCTCGACCGGCGCGAGATGCAGCGCGCGGACGCCATCGACCTCCTCCCCGGTGTCGACGACATGCCGCTGCCAGAGGTTTACGGGTCTGCTGGCTTTGGCGACGACCCGCTCGGCTTCCTGATGCGGCACACGCCGCCGGCGACGGTGCCGACCGACAGCGTCAGCCTGCCGGAGCTCACCCTCGTACCCCCGGTGGCGTCGGGCGACTTTTTCCTCACGCAGCCGCCGCCAGCCTCGTCGGGCGACTTTTTCGTCGTCTCTCTGCCGCCGCTGGTCCGCCCGGGCGCCGCCTTCGCCTCCTTCCTGTCCTCCGCCCTGCTCCCGCCCTCGCCGCCCTCGCCGCCCTCGCCGCCCTCGCCACCCTTTTCGCCGCCCTCGCCGCCCTCGCCGCCCTCGCCGCCCTCGCCGCCCTCGCCGCCCTCCCGTCCGTCGCCGCCATCCTCGCCCTCTTACGTGGATGTGAGCATTGCGCCCTCTGTGTATTTTGGCTCGGTGGTGGCGGTGGTGCCGCCGTCGCCGCCGCCGTCCGACCTCGTCTGCAGCGACGAGTGCCCCTACGCCAAGGATTTCGTCTGCGACGACGGTGGGCCGAACTCCCAGTTCGCCGACTGCGAGTATGGCACCGACTGCGCAGACTGCGGGCCGCGCACGCTCCCGCCGTCGCCGCCGCTCCTGCCAGTCAACCTGCCGCTGCCGTCGCCGCCGCAGCCCGCGCGACCCGGATGCACCGCCTCTGTCGCGAGCAACTTTGACCCTCTCGCGACGCTGCACGACGGCTCGTGCGAGTACCTCCCCGGCGGCTGCACCGACCCCGATGAGTCCAACTACAACCCCGCCGCCGCGGTGGACGACGGCTCCTGCGTGCCGCACACGATCGGGTGCACAGTCCCCGCGGCGAGCAACTACCAGGCCAACGCAACCAAGGACGTCGGCGGGTGCACCTTTGAGGTGGACGGCTGCACGGAGCCGTCGGCGCTTAACTTTTGGCCGGCGGCGACGGCCGATGACGGGACGTGCATCGCGCGGCGGCCGGGCTGCATGGCGGGCCAGGCGTCAAACTACAACGCCGAGGCGACCGTGCACGACGGCAGCTGCAGGTACGTCGTCCGGGCCTGCACCGACCCGACGGCGCTCAACTTTGCCGCACGGGGCGACCCGCCCGCGAGCCTCGTCTTTGAGCCAGACCCTGCGTCGTGCGTGCCAAACCGGACGGGCTGCGTGGCTCCGTCGGCGCTCAACTACGACGCCTTGGCGACGTTCTACGACGGCTCGTGCTCCTTCGCGGTGGTCGGCTGCCGCGACCCCTCCGCGCTCAACTACAACCCGCTCGCAGAGGTGGACGCGGTCGGCAACCGCTCGTGTGACCTGCCTCGACTCGGCTGCGCCTTTGCATCGGCAGCCAACTACGACGCGGACGCGACGGTGGACGACGGCAGCTGCGACTTTCCACTCGCGGGGTGCACCGACGCGCGCGCGGCCAACTACCTGCCGATCGCCACCTCGGACGACGGCTCGTGCGCCATCCTCGGCTGCACGCGCCCCGGTGCGAGGGACTTTGACCCCGAGACCAACGTGTACGACGGCTCGTGCCCGCCCACGCCCGCAGGCTGCACCGACCCGGCGGCAGCAAACTATGCGGCGTGGGCGGACGTCTCCGACGCGGGCCTGTGCCGCTACGGCGGCTGCACCGACCCGCTGGCCGTCAACTTTGCGCCGTCCGCCACGTTTGGCGACGGGTCGTGCGTCGCGCCGCTGCTCGGCTGCACCAACAGCTCGGCCGCAAACTACAACCCGCTCGCGCAGCGCAACGACGGCGGCCGATGCGAGCCGCTGCGGACCTTCTTCTTGGGGGAGGGGGAGGAGTCCCCCGGCCGTGCGCTGTCGGAGAGGGCGCCAGGGCTGCTCTACGGATGCACCGACCCGAGCGCCGTCAACTTCCAGCCGCTCGCGACCGCCGACGACGACAGCTGCGTCGCCCTCGTGCTTGGTTGCATGGACACGGAGGCGCTCAACCACGACCCGGCCGCCACGCGCTCGGAGGGGTGCGAGTACGAGGTGGTCGGCTGCGACGACGCGGCCGCCCTCAACTTCTTGCGCCAGGCGACGCGCGGCTGCGCCGATTGCTGCTTGCCTCGCGTGCCCGGCTGCATGGCGCGCGGCGCGCCGCCGTACGAGGCGTCCAACTTTGAACCCGAGGCGACGGTCGACGACGGCTCGTGCAGCTTTGTGCTCTCCGCGTGCCTCGACCCGCTCGCGGCCAACCACATTCCTGGCCTGAGCGGAATCGCCGCCGTCACCACCATCAGCAGCGGGTGCGAGTACGCGGGCTGCACCAACCCTGACGCGGCCAACCACGACCCGCGAGCGACGGTGGAGGATGGATCGTGCGAGCGGCCGCCGCGCGGGTGCACGCAGCCCGCCGCGGCCAACTTTGTCCCCGCGGCGCGCCTCGACGACGGCTCGTGCGTCGTGATTGGCTGCACCGACCCGGCGCGCAAGGAGTTCCGCCCACAGGCGACGGTGGACGACGGCACGTGCTCGTGGTCCGTGCTCGGCTGCAGGTCGCCGAGCGCGGACAACTACCTGCCCGCGGCGACGGCGGGCGGGCCGGAGCTCTGCGCGGAGGCGGGCTGCACGCACGCCGTCGCCCTCAACTACGACCCCGCCGCCGACCTGTACATGGAGGGGGCTTGCGAGTGGGCGCGCGGCGGCTGCACTGCCTTACACGCGCTCAACTACCTCGCGTCAGCGACGGTTGACGACGGCAGCTGCTACGTCCTCGGCTGCACCGACTTGCTCGCCAACAACTACGCGGACAACGCCACCGCAAACGACGGGTCCTGCCTCATCTACCGAGGCTGCACCGAGGCGAGCGCGCCGCCCGCGACCCCCAGCGCACCCACCACACACACGCACGCACGCACACACGCACACACGCACGCACGCACGCACGCACGCACGCACGCACGCACGCACGCACGCACGCACGCACGCACGCACGCACGCACGCACGCACGCACGCACGCACGCACGCACGCGCACCCTGCTTGTAACGCACTCCGAGCCCACCGCCCTCCGCCGACCGCAGGACCGCGCCGACAACTTCAACCCCATCGCGCGCGTCGACGACGACAGCTGTCTGTATGTCGGGTGCACCGACTCGTACGCATCCAACTACGACGTCCTCGCGACGATTCGCAGCGGCCGGTGCGAGTACGCCGACACCGCGCCGGCGCCGCCGCCGCCGCCGCCGCCGCTGCTGCTCTCGCCGCCGCCAGAGTCACCGGACGCCGCGCCGCCGCCGTCCTCGTCGCAGCGCGTGCCGCGCTGGGCTTGGGGGCTGGTTGGCGCGGCGGTGGTGTGCTTGTGCTGCGTGCTGGGCGGGCTCGCCTATGCGAGGCACCGGCGCCGGCGGGCCCGCGCCGCTCAGGCGGACGCCGCGCTCGCGGCTGCGGCCACGGCGCTGGGGCAGCCACTCCTTGCCGGCGGCGCCAGCGGAGGCGGAGGCAGCTCGTGTAGCGGCGGGGCCGGCGGCGGGGCCGGCGGCAGCGGCGGCGGGGGGGGGCCTGACGCAAGCGCGCGAGGCGAGGCGCGGAGTGGAGGGCAGCCAGTCGCGGTGGTGCAGCGGCGTCCCGTCGATCTGGCTCAGCTGGCGCAAGGCCTCGGCGAGGCGCAGCTGGGCGCCTCGTCGGCGGCTTGGCCGCCGACGACGCTCGCGCTGCCGCATGACATACGTCTGCCTCTCGTGCCCGGCGAGGGCGGTGGGGCGGAGCCGGGTGGCGCCGGAGCTGACGGCACGCGATCGCCCGGCGCGTCGTCGTGGGGGGCGTCGACCCTCTCGATCATCGACCGACAGGATTTGGCCGAGGGCGGCGATCTGGTCGATTGTGGAAAGGAGGTGGAATACCGGATAAACTATCCGTCCGCGAGAAGGTCGTAGCGTACGTGAGTGATGTGAGAGAGTGCTGCATGTACGTTTAGAGGTGGCAGCACGCTTTTGAGCTTTGACGTTTGAGCGGCCGCACATTGCTCGGTACCCCCCCTGCCCTTCTAAGCCCGTCCCTGCTGCTAGGGGGGGGGGGGGTCTGACCCCCCAGCAGCAGAGCGCTGCTGCTGGGGGGGGCGTCCCGACCCCCCCAGGCCCAGCACGCAGCAGCAGAGCGCTGCTGCTGGGGGGGGGTCCCGACGGCTCCCGACGCCGACCCCCCCCAGCAGCAGAGCGCACTGGACCCAGCTCCCGCCTCCCGCCGCCCCCCCTCCCGCCCCCTCGGCTCGTGTTTGAGCGGTACGCTCGAGGCGGTTGTGTTCACCGCGCCTTCGAGCCCAATACACCTTCGTCACGTGTCGAGTGCTGGCGTTTTACTAAAGACTTGTGACCATGGTGAGTTCGTGCACCCTGTCGATGCAGCCTCCGTCCGTCGCTAGCCTCTGTGACGGCGTCGCCGCCACCCATTCCGACCGCCCTCGCGGCCTCCGACGCCCGACTTTAAAACTCTCTCAGGTGGGAGGTGCTAGCAATACGAGTAAAAAAAGGAATAAAAAGCATGTGCTCAATGAAGTGCTCAATCGTGAGACGCGCTTGCGCAGCCCTTACGCCGCCTTAACCCTTTTACGTCCACATTTCGAGTGAGTGAAAACCAACTCCTGAGCACGGCGCCGCAGGCGCCTGTTGATAGGTCCAGGTGATAGCCCTGGATGGGCAATACATTCGCCTACCTGGGCCTCAGATCGCCCGACCACGTCCCGGTGCTCTGCGTTCGGATTTGTGACGCCGCCGCACCGCGCCGCGGCCGGGGGCCCGCCGGAGGACGAGGATGGCCGTGACGGACCGGGACGAGCTCTGGGAGGTTCAGTGTCAGTGAGTATATTGTAGAGACCGACCATGTGCACAATATATTGACTGAGAGCTAAGCCAGGGGAGGCGATGCCGGGGCCGTACAGCAGCTTGATGGTGCTTCGCCGGCGTAGAAGCGGCCGCGGAGGGCTCCGGGTGCCTGAAAAAGACGGATTTACGTGGGTTGTGGGAGATTTACTGTCGACCCAAACGAGCCGTCGACATCACGGCCGAGTCGGCGGCTGACTTCCAGCAGCTCTCCATCTTCACCGAGCTGCAGGACGCACACAGCACCCTCCTCAATGACTATGGGTTCTCCCAGCAGGTCGCCGCGGCGCACGTGAACCACGACCCGCAGAGGCGCATCCGCTTTCCAGAGGGTCGGTGGTGGCATCCGAGCTCGCCGGCGAAGCTCTTTGCGGAGAGGGACGCGGAAAGAAGGTTGTCCAGCGGATCAAAGAGATGGTCGAGGTTGGAGGCGCGGTCCCTCACATTCAAGATGTGGAAGCTCGCCTCGGGGTTGGCTCTCAGAATGTCCCTGTGAGTTTGAAGGAACGCTGACGCGGAGAGGCGATGCGAGGCGTGTGGCAAACCCGAGGGCCTTCTGATGGGCAACCCGATTCGCCGCAACAGGGAGATTTCCCCATGCCTTAGTGTGTACATCAGGGTTCGTCTTTCGGCTTCTGCCCTGCTCTCTGTCGTTCTAGACTCTTCGCCAGCTGTGCCGTTTGTCGCAGGATCATCTGGATCCTCTGCTCCGTCGTACTCATCCTCATCGAACTCGCCAACGTACCTTAACCCTGTCAGGTTGGCTAAGGACCAGGAGAGGATCATTCCCGTGGCAAAGTAAGGACCCTGTCCGGTCCCAGCTTGTGTGCGTCAGTGTGCCTCCCTGCTTTATCACGGCATGTGGCCCGCGCTCAGCGCCGAGGGCATCAGCTGCCGAAATTGAGCTTACTGATGCAGGTGACCACAGCGAGACCATGATGATCGCACAGGAGCGCGAGCAAGGAGATTTCGCCAAGATGATGGCGGCGCCGATAGGAGCGGTGCGAAGGCATTCAGATTACTCGACACGTAAAACCTCGACGGAAAGAGTTTTCTTCCCGGAACACTAAGTACAGCTAACCTGCCGGCCAGTGCCAGAGACGGAGAGCTGTGATGTGGGAGGGTGGGGACGCGGGCCTGGGGGCCTGGGGGCGGGCTGGGGGGCGGGGCGGACGGAGCTAGGGGTGGAGCGAGAAAGGAGGGCTGCCACCGCAGCACAGGTGGGCTAACTGACTTGTGCAGGGGCGGTGCCGAGCAAGGTGGCCGCTCCTACCCCGCGGCGAGCTCTTCTCTCTCTCTCCTGCTCGCTCGCAACTGCTGACGGTGCGCAAGCCGCGGAAGAACTCAGGAGAGATTGTGCGGCCAAAGGTATTGGCGCTGGGCTTCGTCCGCGAGTTTGGCAGCGCGAACGGAGCACGCAGAGCCCGGCTGAGAGCACCCGGGGTACCCGGGGTCGTGCCAAGCATCTGCTTCCATCGGCAGTGTCCCCACCGGGGCAAAGTCGGCGGTTCCCGGTACACACGTCGCCCCAACTGGGGTCGCGTAAACGCAGGCCCCTTGAAAGTTGGGGCCCCTCGAGTTCTTGCAGGCCTGGGCAGTGGAAACGCCACCGCACTCGCAGTCGTCGCAATCGCCGCACCCACCCTGGCCCAAGGGGGCGAGCTTGGGCCAGGGTCCCCTTCCCACGCTGTCCCCTTGGACCACGTGGTCCCCTTCCCACGTCTTGTCTGCTGCCCAGCCGGCAAAGGGGTCCCGCCCGCCAACATTACTAACGACGCCATACCGTGCTGGAAAGATGGTCTTCATGTAGCAAGTTTGTCCCGGGGACGGGCCCCACGGAGCGTAGTACATCGTGTTGGAAGTATCCTTCAAATCCCAGCCCGCATCAGCCACGCCGAATCCGTGCAAGCGCAGGCAGTAGTCCGGGCAGTTGAGCGGGAACGCGTCCTCGTCGTAGCAGTTGCGGGTGGACCCACCCTCACAGGGAGGAAACCCCGAATTCGGGTTGTTACGGCTTGCGTTATTTTTGAGGGACGGCGAAACAGGACCGGTCGAGAAGCGAGTTGCTCCGATCTGCACGTCCAAAGGCTCGGAGGCCGACGGTTTGTACTCACGAAGCACCCGCAAGCTGGCATCCTTCATTAGGCGGCGCATCATCTCCGGCGACATCACGTTGGAGAACCACCGAACCTGGTCGTTGTTGGTGTTACAATGAACCCCTTCGTGCATGAGTCGCTCAGATGTTTGTTGGATTGTCCGGTCCTGCACGCGTTTTGCGAAGTACCATGCACCACCCTGCGTCTCACGGCAGGCTGGCGTCGCATTGCAAGCCTGGACCAGCTGACCCACCACAGACGCGATGGATTCGTCTGGGGGGCGAATGCCGGTTCGCATGCTAGTCCAAAATAGGTACTTGAACTCTCCTGTCGTGTATTGCTTTTTTTGCTGGCTGTACCACTTCTGCAAATGGTCGAGTGGCTCCTTTGCGTTTGTTAGCCTGACGAGAATGCTCAGACCGCTAGAGACATAGTCCGCTGAAAGTCTTTGGACGGGCGGCAGTGCTTCACGCGCGCCTCTGCATCTGTTCTTGGCCCACCGCCGCGCGTGCGAAATGCGACAGCGCCGACGAGCACGACCGACGGTACACGCATCGACAAGTCGTCTAGCTCAGTGTTCGACGCTGTTCACATAAACCACAACCCCACCTGTTCACAGCCTTGTTATTGAGAAGAAAATACCTCCTATATGGCGCTGTGCGCTGGTTGGGCCAGGTACCAATTTTGTCGAATTTATTTCAAAATCTACAGGCGCAGAGCGCCTGCGAAAATTTTGAAGAAATTTGCAGTCGGGCCTGATTTTCATCATACATCAAGATCTTTCACATTTAAGGTGTGGAGTTGGGGGGTGGGTTAGGTTAGGGTTATTAGGGTTAGAGGGTTAGGTATGGGTTAGGGTTAGGGTTAGGGTTAGGGTTAGTCCTCTTGTGTTTGTATGCCAGCGTTGCAGAGTTCTGCGCTGGGATCTGGCCCCAGCGCGGACGAGTAAGACTCAGCACCGCACGCTGACCCCACCAAATGCCGCCTCAGGGCGCCAGGCCGCCAGCCACCTCTTACACGCGGCCGGCGCCCTCTCGCGGCAAAAGGGTCGAGCGAGCGGGCAGAGTCGCGATGTCTGCGCACCCGCGTGCTGATGGGCGGCACACGCAGCGGAGAGAGGCCCTGTCGCGCCGCCAGTAGCGTTCCGCACTCCCCACGCCACCAATTGCCGCCTCAGGGCGCCAGCCACCTCTTACACGCGGCCGGCGCCCTCTCGCGGCAAAAGGGTCGAGCGAGCGGGCAGAGTCGCGATGTCCCTGCGCACCTGGGTGTTCGCCGCCTATATGCTCTATCCTGTGCCAAGACGGACACGTTTTGACAATCAAAATCTACCTCAAAATTTGCGGCCGCCCCTCGAAATTTGCTGATCAAAATTTGCGGTGGCCCGGATCGAAACCTGTACTTTGGCCAATGCGCTGGTCTGTGAGAGGTTGAGTTCACACAAAAACACAACCCCGGACCGTGGCCACCCCTTTTCCGCAGGAGTGGCCCAGGAGGGTCCTGCGGGTAGGTGGTACAAGAGAGAGTTGTGAGGGTCGATGGAACGATGTGCTGGGTAGCCTCGGAGCTACATGTAGCCTCGGAGCTGGGTGCTGGGAGTGGGTCTCAAGGGAGCTGATATGTGATAATGTGTGCGGCGGCATGGTGAGGTGTGCGGACGCCTGCGGGCCTGCGCCCTGCGGAGATTTCCATGAAAAAACGCGCGACGGCGGACAGCAGGCTGGGGCTCACGCACAGCAGAGCGCCGCGGGCCGCTCCCACGAGCGGCAGCGGGGGGAGCCACACACCCCCCACACACCCTCTCCCGGGGCTCCCCCCATTAAGCATTTTGTCATCCATGCCCTCAAAACCCAACCCAGTGACGCGGATTCAATTTCGTATAGATAATCGACGAGAACGGCTCACGCCCCCGGGCCGGCCACCACTGCCACCCGACCAAAACTTAGCTGCCCCGCCCTGCTCCTCCTCCGCCGCGCCGTGTCACATCGCGCGTACAAGCTATGTTGCGCGCTTCTCCCTTGTTCGGCTGCAGTTGCCAAATGGCCACCACCACTCTTTGGTGAGGGACGGCGCTTTATCAGCGCTGCGCTGGGACGAACGCTCGAGATGGAGCCCCGCGCCGCGCATACTCACACCCACTTGTCGGCCTCGACGCCAAAGACTAATAGAGCCGGGGCCCCGTTTCCGCACTGCGGCGCGGCGCACCGACGGTGCCTCCGGGGGCCCCCGCCTCCCCCCAGAGCAATGTCGAAAGAGAGAGCAGAGACGTAATATCACATATGCAGAAACAAATCCGACAGCCAACGGCAACGCACACATGGGTCATGGCGGTGTCGATGGCGGCGGCGGCGGCGCGGCGGCGGGGCGGCGGCGACGCTCGGCGCTCAGCCTAGTACCTCACCTCCCACTATCCCCGCCCCTTCGCCCGGCGCACATGCCTCCAGCCTGCCCGACCGCGCGGAGCGGTACATGGCGTCGATCGCCCTCACGACGGCGAGCCCCACCTCTGCGCCCGCGCCGACGTAGTGCTCCCTGCCAAGGCAGGCGTCGACAAAGGAGCAGAGGCTCTCCGGGCCGGTGCCCGCCTGAGGTCAGGTCGGGTGAGGTACACTTCTCCACACACACACACACACAAGGTGGTGGGGCAAGGGGGGGGGGGGGGCTCGCGTCTCCACGTCTGGACGACAGGAGCCCCACGGCATTCAAAGTGCAAGGCCCGGTGCGCGTGGGGTGCGCGCGCGTGTGAGTGTGTGTGTGTGTGTGTGTGTGTGTGTGTGTGTGTGTGTGTGTGTGTGTGTGTGTGTGTGTGTGTGTGTGTGTGTGTGTGTGTGTGTGTGTGTGTGTGTGGTGTATGTGTGTGTGGTGTATGTGTGTGTGTGTGTTTCCCGCCTAGCATGAACCCGAGGGACAACGTGGACGACGGCCAGTGCTAGTCCCCCGTCGGGAGGACGACCCCGGCTAGTCGCCGACCACCCCCCACAAAGAACGCTGCACAAAGACCGCATGGGCAAGGACTTGCTCCTGTGTACTCCTCCCCTGGTAGGAAGACGCGTCTGGTTTCTTTACGTATCGGCGCCCGCCTGGTCGTAGTTCTCAAAGGCGAAGCTTGCCGCCGAGGCGAGGGCCGCCTGTTCACAGCTGGAGGCGTGAAGAGACGCCGTCCACGCTCACAGCGCCTAAACCCGCCGAGCCGAGCCAGCCGCCTCGTCGTCCGCGTCGAGGCCGCCCGCCCTCCTCGAGAGCCTACGTGTACCATACCTCTAGGGTATCGAATCCAGTGTGGGTGTAGTCCTGTGGGTGGTGCGGTAGTAGCGAGCGAGGTGAAAGAATACGCCAACGTGAGGGCGGGAGTACGGCGGTGTGCAGTGTATTCAGAGCACCGCGTGAACACGAGGAGCTGCGAGCCAACGTGTGTACGGCTGAGCACGGCTGAATACAGCTGAGTCCGTGTCCTCTCGAGCGCTAGTTGGAGCACAAGAGCGCGTCTTCCGCTTCTAGGGCGACGAGATATGGGGAGATACGGGGAGATATGGGGAGATCTTCCGCTTCTAGGGCCCGAGAGCTGCAGCCGGCCCGAGTCTGGCTGCTGGTCGTACCCCTCGTACACCGCCATCCCCTGGTACCACACCTCCAGAGTCTCGAATCCAATGTGGGTTCAGTGCTGAGGGTGGTGCGGTATAAGGACGGCCTGCGTACCATACCTCCAGAGTCTCGAATCCAATGTGGGTTCAGTCCGGAGGGTGGTGCGGTATCGGGCGGCGCCTCATCGCCGAAGAAGCGCGCCGACACGTACTTCCCCAGCTGGCCACCCGCCGCCTCGTGCGCGTTGCCCGGCACGGCGGCCGAACCTACATGAACGCACCAGCATCGGGGCGGGAATGCGGTTTGAGCAGAGGGACTCAGAGCACTGTGCGACTACGAGGGGTACGACCGCTCAGTGAGAGCAGCGGAATACAGCGGAGATATGGGGAGATATGGGGAGATATGGGGAGATAGACCGCTCAGCGAGTGCAGCGGAATACGGCGGAGCACGGCCGAAGACAGCTGAGTCCGTGTCCTCTCGAGCGCTAGTTGGAGCACAAGCGCGCGTCTTCCGCTTCTGGGGCACGAGATATGGGGAGATATGCGGAGATGTGGGGAGATCTTCCGCGTCTAGGCCGCTGTGCGTCCAGCAGTCCGGACCCGGTGCTATAGCCGGTGACAGCGCGCCTCGTGTCGGCTCCCCGAGCCAATCGTGTGCAGCGTGTGTGTGTGCGTGTGTGGGCCCGTCCTTGGTGCTACGAGGTGTGTAGCACTGACTGGCTGCTTCTAGGCCGCGGAGCCCGAGAGGGCGATCGAGGCGCCGTTGCTGCAGGTGATGACGGCGGCGACGGAAAGGTCGGCGCCGCTCCTCTCGGAGAGGGTCGTGTGCGCAAAGGCGTGCCTACGGGACGTGCCTCGGACGTGTCACGGACGTGCCCCTCCTCTCGACAGAGAGGCTCGTCAGGCTTTGCGCGTAGGGCAGAGGCCGCCGACGTGAAAGACAAAGGCGAGCAGGTGAGAGAGCTGGCCCCACCCGAAGCCGTTGCCGCTCATTCTGCCCGTGCTGCGCGTCCACCCCTCGTTGCTCGGGTCGTCGAAGAGCCACAGCAGCGCGCTGTGCATGCAGCACTGGACGTGCTGCACCCGCCCGACCCGCCGCCGCTCCCGGACCAGCGCCGCCGCCGCCCGGCTCTGCGCGCGGTAGTTTGCCGTGTTGTTGATCAGGAAGGCGAGGCCCTGGTCGCGCTCGGCCGCCGCCGCCGCCGCCGCCAGGCCCAGCGCCTCCTCGGGGTCGGTCGTCATCGGCTTCTCCATGAGCACGTGCAGGCCCGCCCGCAGCCCGGCGATTCCGAGCTCAAAGTGAGAAGCGTGCGACGTGCAGACGAGCAAGCCATCCAGCCGGAGCGGAGACGCGAGCGCGTCGGCGAGCGAGCTGAAGACGGGGCAGCCGTAACGCTCTCCGAGCGCTGCGGTGCTCTCTAGCTCGTTGATCGCCGAGCGCGGGTGCGGGTTTGGCTCGACGATCGCCACGATCTCAGCCTCGGAGTGGCGCGAGAGGTGCGGCAGGTGCCAGCCCTGGCTCCACCAGCCGGCGCCGAGCACGGCGATCCTCGCCTTGCGCTGAGACATGGAGTCCCTCAAGCGGCCCTCTTTGATCTTCGGAGGTGAGTGCTGACACACGATGAGATCAAAAACGCGCTGGGTGACAGAAAAAATCCTGGGTTCTACCGTGAACTGGGGCGAGGTCTGGCCCAGGCCCGAGGTGGTCCAGCGGCTCGCCTCGGTGCTGGCGCGTCAGTACGTCTTCCGCACCTTCTCTTCGAGTGCGAGAATAAGAAGTGCGGCGCGAGGCGCCACGCTCCGCATCGCCCGGCTCGAGGCCGAACTGGCGGCGTGGCCCGCCAACAAGCCCCGCCCGGTGCGCAAGCTGTGGTGGCGCTGTGAGCACGCCTGGCCTAGCATCCGCATCGACGACGTCAAGTGCCCCGTTGGCTGGCCAACAGCCGCGTGGCTGCAGCTGCCGCTGGCGAGGCGGCAGCTGTGGGAGGGAGCGCCAGAAGTACGACGCGCAAAGCGCCCCGAGTACCTGGGTGTGTGGGAGGCGACGCGGCCCAACCTGCAGAAGTACGACGACCAGCTGCAGAAGCACCGCAAGAGGAACGGTAGCTGGCACGCTAGGTGCAGTACATTCATGACTGGTTGGGTAGTAGTCTAAGTTCTGAGCCTCGAGGCTGAACGGGTCTAAGTGTGGCTAGCCACGCTGGAGTGCTTGCGCGGTCTAAGATCAGCGGGAGCCTCTTACATCGGCTAAGTCGGCCGTGGCACGGCCTGGGGCCAGGAGGCTCCTCCACCGTGATCAACGATACGGCGCAGCCCCCAAATTTTCTTCGCCTGCGGCGGGCTATCGATCCTCTTCATGCTTAGCAATCGCCGCCTCAGCATCCTCCTCTTCCGACTTTCGTTGCTGCTCCTTCATTCTTGAGCGACGTCTAGCCAAACAGTTCTCACATGACACGAAGCTCCTCAAGCTTAATCAAACGTGTGACGGTGAAGGCGTGAAGCCTGTGTGTGCTGGTCCTCTTTGAACGATCCGCGCGTGAGGTAGCATAGGGCCTTGTTGGCAGCAGCCAGCTTGTTGCGCTGCTTCGTTGCGATGAGCTGATTGGGATCGCAGAAGTGCATGCCAAGCACCGCCACGATCTTGAAGCAGAACACATCGCAACCGCATCGTCCGCACTGCCATCGGCATGCCGCGCCCGCCGCTTCGCCGCAGCCGCCTTAAGGCACGCATAGCGGCAGCACATGGTACGGTGCGCGTACTTGAGCAGGCGTTGCGCGCCGTGAGTAGCGCACTGGCCCTGGGAGAAGGCGATATGGCGTCGTGCGCGGCATACGTTGGTCGGACGCGTCCAGGTATTTCGGGTAAACCTGGAGGCTTTTCAGGTATACCCGGGTTTTGCCCGGAGTGGCCTTATGTCGTCTAAGTTCATGGCCCCCGACCATACAGCGTCTAAGTCTGAGCCCGGCTCGGTGCGGGGGCTAAGTTGAGCGCTCGCTCGCTGCAGAGGCTAAGTGTAGAGCGACCCTCTAGCCCTACTACCCAACCATTCATTCATGGAGATTCGATAGCGAGGCAGGGTCTGGCGCGCTTTCCTTTGGCGATTACTTTGATTAGTCATTAGAATGAGTCGCGTCCGTCCGTCCCCGCGCTGACAGCTGACACGCTGTGTCACACGTTCATATCACTCTCACACTCCTCTCCACCGACTGCGACTCAGCTGTGTGTGCTCGAGTGTGTGTGTGTGTGTGTGGTGTGCGTGTGGTCTGTGGAGAACGGAGTTTACCTTTGTTGTACCTTACCCCTTACGTATCGCTCACCCCTCACTGCCTAAGCTCGATCCTCCACGTCCTCCACTCAAACTCCGCGAGGAGCACCGGCAGGACAACCTCTGCGTCGACGGCGTCGCCGCACAGGATCTCCCTATCCGCCTCATTGGACAGGTCGAAGCAGCCCGAGGTGGCGAGCAGGTAGACGGGCGTGTTGCATTCCACGAGCCACAAGCCTGCCAGCAGCTCCGCCTCCGCCGAGGGCATGCCGGACGGCCGATTCGCTGCGTGGAGCGCCGCGTCGAGTGCCGCGATCGGCACCGCCACGTCGAGGACGCAGTCGCGGTACTCGGTCGCAAGAATGACGCGTTTGGCAAAGGCTCGCAACGCTCGCTTGAGCGAGGCGAGGCAAGCGATGCACGCGCGCTCCTCCGCTTCGCCGAGCCGGCTGTGCTGGCGCACCGTCAGGCTGACCCCGCGCGCAACGCCCGCATGGACAAACACCCGCGCCTCGAGGTGCGTCTGCTGCAGGTCGTCGACCCAGCGACGCAGCATCACGTACCCCTCCGCTGGCCCGTCCGCTGCCGCTCCGACCTCGATTCCGCGAAGCCGCGCCGCCGTTCGCTCGCTGCACCGCAGGTTCGCCTCGACCGCGTCGTAGCTGGAGCACGGCACGACCGTCTTGCTCGAAGCATGGTCCATGCGGACAAAGGCCTGCCCGCCCAGCCGCGCGATGGAGGACTCTATCGCGTCGCGCAGCGTCGCCAGCGGCTGGCCGGCGCGAAGCCGGAGGAGCGAGCTGGGCGGCGTCGGCACACCATCGCTCTCGACCAGCGAGTACCAACGGTCGGCGCTCCACGCCGCAGCAATGAGCGCGAGGAGCTGGTGCGGCGCCAGCGGCGGAGCAAGCACGATGTGGCTCACGGCGGAGCCTCGAAATGTGAGATCGCGGCCGGAGTCGTCCGCCTCCACGAGCATCGCGGCGTCAGCGAGCCAGCTGGCCACATAGACGGAGCGGAGCACCTCCATGCCCGCGGGGTCGACCGGCTCGAGAGAGCCAGAGAAGGCAGAGTAGACCGGCCACGCGGTGCGTAGCTGCTCGTGGTTGATGCCAGCGGAGTTCATGTCGCCAAGACCTCACAGCTGCTGGTCTTCGACATATCTTTTTCTTGACCTTGGCGTTGTAAAATTCTTTTTTTGTTAGGCCCCACACCGTCCACACGACGAAACCACTACTTTCAAGGGTGTCGCGTCCCCCGTCCTAAATACTCGTATGATGGAACATACCAACACGATACAGTGATCAGTGTGCAGATATGAAAGCATACTGCAATCTTCAACTTCGGAAGTTCGGAGGAAAAATACATGTTTACTCAAAAAGGACAAAGGTACCTTAGTTTTTTGGAACAATAACAAGTATCGCGGTCTAGGCACTAGGTGCGGTAGGTGCGGCGGGCGGCGAGCCAGCCGGTCAGGAAGCACAAGCAGGCCACGCCCGTGAGCACTAGGCTGTGTGCGGTGACCGGGCTTGTCACGGGCTTGCCGGTGACCACGGGCTTGTCGGCAAACTCTGGCTCATGTCGGAGAGCAACGCCTTCTCGGAGGGCACCAGCACTTTTTCGTACGGCGCGTTGGCGAACGAGATGCCGTTGATCACGTCGATGTCAGAGCCGCGTGCGTCGTGTTGCCGCTCTTCACCGTGCACTTGCCGACCTCCATGGTGTAAAAGAGATATTCGTCGGCGTCCGGGTCGCGCGCGACGCATGCCACCTCCTTGCCCACGAGCTTGAAGTCGTGCGTCGACCAGTCGCACATGGGCTCGCACGGGACGGGGGTCGGGGCGATACCGAAGGCTGCCCATAGAGGAGCCCGAGATCGAGACGGTCATGGAAGACTCTTCCAGACTTACCGCTACCATTCGAGCCCTCTGCATCATCTGGCTGACTTGGCTGCTGGGCGTTCGTTGGCAAGTGCTACTTCTTCTCTTACCAACTGCAACATGCGGGCTGTTGCACACCAACGAGGGGGCTCAGGTTTCTGCCGCCGATCCTGAGGGGTCCCAGGTCACTTCTGGCTCTATCGTTTGGGCCCTCTCCTTCGTGTACCTTGCTTGGGCCCTGGGCGTCCCTCGGCAAGATCTGGTGCCGTTTGTTGCAGGAGCAGCGTTCATCATGCTGCCGGACGTCGAGGGGGCGCGAACTCGGCGCAGCGCCCGACTCAGCTTGACGGCTGAAGAGCGCACCGCCAGCAACGTCCTCGCCGCCGTCCCCGTCTACATATGGATCGTGCTCTCGTTCGTGTACAGGCTTCGCCGCAAAGCAGCTCTCGCCCTCCGCAACGCTGGCAATGTTGGAAGACAACCCTACGCGGACCCGTGGGACAAACAGCGAGCTGTGGAATGCCTCCAGAGGCATCTGGCAACGGGTTCGACCGAGATGGCGCTCTGGCCGCGCCAACCTTTCCCCCGCCGAGTAGCTCATGGGTACTCAGAGTGGCGTCGGGTGGCTACTTCTGCTACTACGACACGGAGACTGGTGAGCGCAGCTGGTTCGCCCCAGAGGGATCAAGCTCCTCCTTCGTGTACGACCAGGCCGACTTCTCGCAATCAGTCTCTATGTGCGACCTGCCACCGCCTCTTCCTGCCAACGCGTCCATCTGTGCGCCGTTCAACACTGGTTGGTTTGCACACAATGTCGATGCCAACGACTGCGTCCTCCTGTACCACGGACGGACAGGACACGTCCGCTTGGCACCTTGGATTTGCCTCCGGGACGAGTACGGGCGCGTGTACTTCGGCAACCTGATCACCCGCGTCACGCAATGGTATCCTCCCAAGCTGTGGATGCAGGAGAACATCGCCCGGCCGCCCCTCCACGACATCGATATGTCTTGCCAACGGGTCGACGACTTACGGTCAATTGCGCTTTGCCTGGCCTCAGCGCATGCGCCACCGTCGAAGCTGACCCGCCTCGTCAACCGGACGATGGTGGAGGGTGGGGCACCGTACCGAAACTGCATCGGGCTACCTCACTACCCGCCCGACTCGTTCGACAACGACCTCACCTTCCCGATCAACGGGCACTACGAGCGTATCAATGGGACGCTCTGGAAAAAGATGTAATCTCTTTCCGCTGCACCTTTGGCATCCAGATTCCCAGCCGCTCGATTTCGTTGTACCCCTGTCCAACGATATGGATTTCTTTCTATCGATTTCGAGCCGAGGTTCCTAAATTTTGGGTCTTTACGATGCCACAAGAGACAAGGGCTGGGCGTGCTCCTCACTCCCAGTGTTGCGTTCCTTTGGCAAGGGCGCTTCATGTAACATGCCGAGGCTTGCTCCGCCTCCGAGGAGCCTACAGACCGTACTTACCAGGACTATAACGCGAGGCAGTGCATCTCTCCTTTGTTTGCACTATGACCTGCCGCTGCCTCCCCCGAGTATCGGATGGGCACCTCAGGCCAATGCACGAGGGGGTCTGTCAGTGGAGAGACCACTTCACAGCTATGCCTTGCTCCTTTAGGTGCTCTTAGTATGTTCTGACTCATCCGTCCCTGACTGCCTGAGTACACTCCCTTCCTATTGTCTTGTTCTCGGCGTCCTGTGGGTGTGTTCACAGTCTTGTGTGAATTTCGGCGCCGCCGAAATTCAAGGTCCGTCGGTCTCTTTTGACCGCGGCGTTAGAGAGATCCTTTGCTTGTCATGCCTTCTGTGTTCTCTCTGGCGCTCCCGCTCCTGGCCGGCGTGTATCCGCCGAGACCTCAGAGTTGTTTTGACCGCAGCGAATATGTTCACACCCGAGCGGAGGCCAATTGATTCGCGAGACTCCGGCAAAAAGGGGGTTGGCAACGGGCTTTTGCGGACGCAAGCCTTCAGCTGGTGCCAAAACGTACCAAAACGTCCGTCCCGTCGACCAAATACGCGGTCGGTAGAAATGGCTTGCTTGCAAGAATGGGATGCCGACAGGCGTCAGGCGGCGCATGCCGAGAAGTCGCTTGCCGTGCGGGAGCTCGTGCGCCTCTCCCTGCGCGTGCAGTCCACGGGCGTCGTCGCGGAGCTTCATCTCGACACGGCACTGGTTGCTACGAGCGGCAGCGGAGCTGATCACGAGCGACGAATTCGCAGGGGATGCCAGGCAACAGATGGGCGCGCAGATAATTGGCGTGGCGTCCTAAACAACGCACGAGCATGCTCAACTGCTGCGCGACGCTCTCTGCGACCCCGACTTTCTTTATGTGCTTTGCCATTCGCCGCCGCATTTCCTAAAGCGACACTAGCACTAGATGCGTCCTGGCATCGGGAGGGTCCGCCTAAGAGGAAGTATGCATGTACTTTGTGCGTGGAGTGTCTTCCCCTTTTGCGCAGCAATACCTTAAACTTTTAGGCCCTCCAAATTCGGGTCGGAGCGTAGCGGAGTGGGCCCCGAGTTTGAAAAAGGCGACGGACGCTTGCGTCCTAGCTCCAACATCGCCTCCCCGGCGCAGAGGGGCCCCCGGAGGGATGCACAACCGCTCCACGCCACGCCGCTCGCGGCGGTCCTATTCCCAGCTCCGCTGAGGACCCGCACGTTATTTTTTATCTTAGCCGCCAGCGATACGCCGCCAGCGATACGCCGCCAGCGATACGCCGCCAGCGATACGCGGCCAGCGATACGCCGCCAGCGATACGCAGCCAGCGATACGCCGCCAGCGATACGCCGCCAGCGCCGCCGACGATCGCCGCCCGGATACACATCCAACCCGCCGCTGGCAACCTCGCCTCATGTCAACAACCCCGCGTCTGCGTCAGACCATAGCGAGAGAGAGGCTCGCGTCGTGGCAGCGTCGAGAGGCCGTGGCAACGTCTGAGGACCGCTGGCTCAACGTGGACGGACTGCACGGCACGCCCTTCTACTGCCACGGCCGGCCTCGGCCTCTGCTCCGCGGTTGGCTGCACCTACTGCCGGCGCTGGCATCGCCGATCTGGAGCGGCTACCTGATCAGCCTCTGCCCCACTACTGAGACGGCGGCCGCCGCCGCGCTCGCTTGCTTTGGCGCCACTGCGATGCTTGGCGCGAGTGGTTGTTACCACCGTTTCCCGTGGAGGAGCGAGGCCGCCGAGACGTTTGCGGGGAATCTCGACCTGTGCGGGATCTACCTGCAGATCGCCTTTGCTGGTTCGCCGCTTTACGTCACGCTGCTGCCGCCGCCCGTCGCCTGGCTCGTCGTCCAGATCATGGCGGGCTGTGCGGCGGCGGGCTGCCTGCTCGTCTTCTCGCCAGTAGAGCTCGGCCTCCACGCCGCGCCGCCGCGTACTGCGCTGATCGAGGACGGGTTTCCCACCTGGAAGAGCCACGCCCCTTTAGGCCGCCACCTACGCACCGCCGTGTACTGCGCCATGGGCCTCGTTCAGCTCGTGCCCGTCACCACGTCGACTCTCTGGTGCGCCGCCTCCCGTTCTACCTCCCGTCCCCCGTCCCCGCCCGCCCCGCTCCCCTTCACCGCCCGGCCCGCCCCCTCCCTCCCGCGCAGGTACCGCAGCGTCTACTCGCAGTTCACGCCGCTCGAGCAGGGCCTGGGGGTGATGGGCGCAACCTCGTACCTCGTCGGGTCGCAGTGCTACGCCACCGCCTCGCCGCGGCTCTGGCCGCCCGTCTTCAGCTTCCACGAGCTGTGGCACCTCTGCGTGCTCGTCGGAGTGGCGGCGCACTACGCGCTCTGCTGCAGCGTGCTGCTGCGGCACCCGGACGCGCTCTGATCAAGCGGGTTCTTCGGAGTGTGGAGTGTCACTGTCAGTGGAGTGGACCGCGCCTCCGAGGCTGCTGCGCACGGATGTGCCACGCCTCCTAGGCCTCTGCACTAAGGTCGTTGTGACGTGCGTACTGAGCTCCCTGTCTCTGTCTCTGTCTCTCACTATCTCTCAGAGTTTTGTCTTTTGTGAGTCTCTCTCTCTCTCTCACTCGCACTCGCTCGCGCTCGCTCTTGAGTAATCCGGGTATACGTCTCGAGTAATCTCGGGTCTTGCACTTTGAATGCCGTGGGGCTCCTGCCCGTGTCCCGGGCGTGCGGAGATGCGAGGGTCGCCCCCCCTTGCCCCACCACTTTGTGTGTGTGGAGAAATCTACCTTACCTTACCTTACGGGGCCGTCTCGGGTAATCTCGGAAGTCTATCGTGTAAGGTAAGGTAAGGTAAACTTCTCCACACACACAAAGTGGTGGGGCAAGGGGGGGGCGACCCTCGCATCTCCACGCCCGGACACGGGCAGGAGCCCCACGGCATTCAAAGTGCAAGCACCGGCCCGGTGCCGTGGGTGAGCAACCTGCACCCCACTCCCTCCCTCCCAGACACAGGACCCACACACAACCCCACAGCGTGGACGACTACGTGTTCAGAAACACCAAGCAGCGAGGCGAGGGTGAAGGGGTAAGGGGCTGTGTGGGGCAGAATCTACATCTGACTACTCCATCTAGCCTGGGGGGTCGAGAGTGAGCGGAGGCGCCGCCGTCGCCCGCCGCCAGCGGCCGAGGGCCGCCTCGCTCGCAAAGCACCTCCCGCGCGCCGCCTGTTCACGCGCACAGCCCGTGGAGAGGCGCCGTCCTCAGCCGCGGAGTCGCCGCCGCCGCCGCCTGACGCACCGCGGCCAGCCGCTCGCCGCTGCCACCGCCTGGCTGGTTGGCGAGCGCGGAGAGGCCGACTGCACCAGCGCCTCCGCCGCCATTCCTGAGCCCCATCCCGCCCTCGCCGCCCTCGCGTGGAGCTCCACCCTCGCCCGCCCTGCCACCGCCGCCGCCGCCGCCACCGCCGCCGCCGCAGAGCAAGCGTGCCTCCATGGCGACCCAGAGGTTGGCGGCGGCGGCGGAGAGGTGCGCGTTCGTGCTCGCCGCGGCACGCAGCGCCTCCACGTCGTCTACCCGTTCGAGAATAGCCGTCCACAGCTCGTCGGGCAGCTGGGGGAATTCATCGTACGGCCGGCTGTTGGCGGCGGCAGCGGGAGCGGCGTCTTCTCCGCAGCGGCTGGCAGCGGCCTCCTCCGCCGCGAGCTGGGTGGCGGCGTCGGCCTCGAGGAAGCTCTTTGCCGCGTGCGGATCCTCGTAGTCAAAGGCGACCGCGCCGCGCCCAACAATAAAGGCGACGCGGCGCAGCTCGTCGGCGGAGAGGCTTGCAGGGTCGGGTGATAGCTCCAGCGGCGGCATCGCCGCGCCGCGGCCCGGGGAGAGCCCGTGGCTGGCGAGGGTCAGCACGTGCGCGTGCCGGCAGCCGCCTCCGAAGCGGCAGGACGCCGTCCTCACCCACTGCCGGCACCACCTCTCCGAAGTTGCGCCGCCTTCCTCCCGCAGTAGCCAGACAGACACCGCCAATCCTCGGCCGTCGTCCCTCCACAGCAAGCGCTGCAGCATGGACGCGGGGTGGTGGGCCGCAGGGTGGTGGGCCGCCGCGGCTCCTCTGCCCGCAGCTTGTCGTCGGACGCCTCGGACGCGTTTGCTGGCCGCCGCCGCGACTCAGTTTCAACCCAGGCCAGCAAACGCCGTTTCAGAATTTTTCTCAGCGTGAGCGAGACGTGGAAGAGTGCCACCGTCGGGTAGGACGGGTCGGCCCGGAGCATCAGAGTAGCCGTCGTGGTCGCGGCGAGCAGCGCCGGCCACTCCGGCGCCGCGTCGGCACCGTGGGAGCATGTCAACCTCCACTTCGCCCCCGGGGGGGGAGGCGGTGCTGTTGCAGAACGCCGCTATCTAGATTATTCATTCCGTTGGGGGTGGAGATGATGATGACTTTGGTTGACTACCAGATGACCCGGGTACCGTATGTTGTCGAGGTTCTCGAGGTGGATATCCTTTCGCCGCGTTGGGTAGCGAGGATTGGTGTGACGCGATCCACGCAGGCGTGTTTTCTGGTGGCCGACCGTCAGTGCACGGAGTTGCCCCTTCTTTCTCCGACTGCCCCGGCTAGTTCCCGAGGTCGTCGGGTGTGACCCCTTCGCCGCCCGAGACCTAGCGCGGGTGGGTTGGAGGGGGGCTCCGGGTATGTACCTCTGGAGGGCCAAAGATCGCGAGTCGATTCCGACTTGACGGCAGCACGAGGCATAGCTCCGCGCTGGTGTCCAGGCCGACGCCGAGAGGGAGTCAGCTTGCTACCTACCTGCCTGAATGGCTCCACACACACAAAGTGGTGGGGCAAGGGGGGGCGACCCTCGCATCTCCACGCCCGGGACACGGGCAGGAGCCCCACGGCATTCAAAGTGCAAGCACCGGCCCGGTGCCGTGGGTGAGCAACCTGCACCCCACTCCTACTCCTATAACACAACCCCCACAGCGTGGTCGTCTACGTGTTCAGAAACACCAGCGAGGCGAGGGTGAAGGGGTAAGGGGCTGTGTGGGGCTATCTGTGACCATCTAGCCTGGGGGGTAGCAGGAGGGGGGGGCAGAGGGTAAGATATGGGTGAGGCCAGCTACAAGTCGGACGCCCTCCCGTCGTCGGAATAATCCTCGGAGCGGTCAGCGTCCTCGTCGTCGTCCTCGGTCTGCATCGCGTCGCCAGCCGTGAACCTGAACACGGCGTCGGCCGGCGCCGAGGCGCCGGCGGCCGTCATCAGGTGCATGACTATGCGGTCGCGGTATGCCGCATCGCTTGTGCCGGACTTTCACCGGTCTAGTGTTTGGCTCACCAGGGTCGTTCGCTATTGTTTCTTGCCCCCCATTTCCGGTTCTCCTGTCCGTTTCTGTCATGGTGGGCATGAGCCTTCGCTGGGACAGGGTTTCACAGAGTCCTTGCTCCACACCCCGCCAAGGATGCAACGGCTTAGTGCGTCCAAATCACCTGGACAGGCTTTCTCATTGGTGACATCGCTGCAAAAAACTGACAAAAAACCCTGAAGCTGACCAAATTCTGAAATTGCCATATAGCTCGGACCCTCGTTGCATGTACCCAGCGAGGGTAGGTAGTATTTGACGTTCCCCTTGTCGTCCTTGAACAACACAGCTCCATCTTGGGACAGTTCTACAGTGGCCGTGCCCGGTGCTGTGTCCCAACGCACTGCGAATGTCGCGGACGACACGGTGGACAACGACGTAAAAACAAGGTCGCCCCCTGGTAGCACGACGAAAAAGAGGTTGTTGTTCCCTTCCATCACCAACGGAGGGCCGCCAGCACGCATGACATCGCCCACGTAAAGTCTCGTGTTTTGGACACGCCCGAAAGTTTGGCCGGGCCCTAGCACCTCGATAACAAATTGCGCGTTGAAGCCGGCCGCCTCCTCCTTGGTGGACACGAAAGCCGGGCATCCAATGCTCGAGTTGCTGTTTGTTCCGCAAAGGTGGCCCGGGTCGCTGACGCCGAAGGCAGAGTCTTGCGCCCGGACTGCAGTGAGCGTGTACAACCCCGCTCCCTGGCTTTCGATTTGAAACGCCGTGGCTTCTGTGATCGGGCGAGGAATTTTGACAGTTATGTCCTCGACGACAAGGTTGCCCGACGAGTCCGCGGAGGGCGAGCAGACGATTTCGCTCGACGAGTCCGCCATCCCGCACTTGTGGGGTATGGCAAATTCCTGGTTGGGGAGCGTAGTTCCGTCAGCGTACGTGCTGCGGTCGTTCAGCGCCCACGCCTGCAAGGTGAATTCCCCCCTTCTCTCGCTCGGCACGAGGGAGAAGACAAACGCGAGGAACGAGGTGCGCGTCTCCTGGTTGCTGAAACGATCCTGGAGGTACTTTCCGGTGTACTTTGCGCTCCCGTCGCATATTATGGTGTAGTCCGCAATAATTTTCTTCCAAACGCGAGGCCGCTCAATTTGTCTAATTTCGTTGCGGTTGAGCCGGCAGAACCTGTTGCTGCTCACGCTCTTGATGACAACGGTCTGCAGATCAACTGTGCTTGCAGACGCCACCCGATCTTCCTTGATCCATTGCGCTTGCATTCCGCCCAGAAGCTTCACCTCCACACTGTGGAAGGCTGCTTTAAGCAGCTGACGCTTTGTGTCGCCGGGATCAATCAGTTTGTAGATAGGTGTGATCGTGTAGTCCACAACGTCAGGGTGATCGACCACACTTGCCGCCCAGTCACTGTAATTTTCAAGGGAGCATTTCCCCAGCTCCCCGCCGTAGCATTTCACTTTCGCTTGTGAGCTCGAGCTTTCGTCAGAATTGCTTGTGTCATCCGACGCCGTGGCGGAACCTGACGCCACCCCGTATGAGAACGACAGCTCCGCCGACAATGACTCTGCCGAGGTCGCTGAAGTGGTCTCCGCAGACTTGGTCATGGTGAAGAGCCCGCCGTAGGTTGCAGACGTGATAAAGTACAAGCCGTACTTCTTCACGAACTCCTCTGCCTTCGTCGAATCGAGGACTGCCTCAAGCTCGGTGCGGGTGTTAGCAGCTAGAGCCGCGTCGTAGGCTCTCTGATCCCCGCCAGGGTGCACGGTAACCACGCCAACAACCTGCATGGAGCGAAGCTGAGCGTAAGACATCTTGCTCGAGCCGCTGGACGACGAGCTGAATGACGCTGATGCTGACGCGGACACGCCCCAGGCTGATCCTCCGACGGAAGCAGAAGCGGCGAACTGGCTCGAGAACTCTGCGATGGAGTCGCCTGAAATCGTCTTTGTCGAACTGTAGGCGGATGACGTGCTCACACCGAGGAGTGAGGCGACTCTGTCGCGATCAAAGAGATTGGCAGTCGGTTCCGTGGTGACCACGACGCCTTCCCCCGTGTCGATGTCCTCACCAAGCTGGAACTGGTAGGCAGAGATGTGGAGCAGATCTTCGTTCGAGGAGGTGTATCCGCGAAGGAATTGGTCGATGGTGAGCATCTCGCGCTTCTGCATGATGTCGCTCGAATGTTTCAAAATCGTGTTGGTGTCTGCGGCGCTCGTGTCTGGTGCGCAAGTATCTTCAGAAGTCGTCGTCGGGCCCGACGACACTTTGGGTGGAGGGGAGCTCCCATCCGAGTCGACAAACAGCTGGCACACGAATCGCTCCGTGTTGACATTGACAAAGTTGGGCGACTCCGCCGAGACGTAGCCGGTGTAGTGCACGCATGGATGGCCAGACCACGCCGTCTCACCATCGTTGCAGGCGCGGTGCTCCTCCACCTTGAAGACGGAGATGGCCCACGATTGGTTGCTCCGGCCCTCCTCGTCGGCGCTGCACGAGGATGTTGGCTCAAGCAGCGCGATGTTCTTGTGGTCCCACGCGGGTGACACCAGGGCGTCCGCCTCAGTCTGGTCGCCCTCGATGGTATTCGCCATGTGGTACGGAGTGTCAGTGAACTTGATCGCCGTCTGCGGGTAGTAGTTGAACGAGATGTCCGCGACAAAGTGCCCGTCCCTGTCGCCAGCCGTCATTTTGCCCTTGACGTCGCGCTCGTTCATGACAACGTTGAGGTTCGAGCAGAAGCCGGAGGTGGCGATGAGCCAGGCGGGGTCTTCAACCACGTCCGGCGGCTCGGGTACGACCGGCGTGGGGTTGAATGGAGCAAACAACGGCCCACGCTCAGTCGGGAGCGCCGTCGCGTCGGGCACGACAATCGAAGGGAGAAGGCTGTCAGAGCCGACGTGCGAGAAGTAGGCGAACGCCACGCCGCTCGCACTCGCCGCGATGAGGCAGATGAAGACGGTGCAGAGCACGTTGTGCCAGCAGAGCTTGGGCCACGAGAGCCAGCCGAAGGCGGAGACGGAGCCCTTCTGCGTGGTAATCGTGTTCGTCTTGGGGTTGGCCGTCGCGCCCTGAACAGGGGCGCGAGACTGGCTGTGAGCGGCGAGGGGCGAGCAGGGAAAGGAGGCCCCGCGCATATGCAGGCGGCGAGCACCGAGTTTGTGGTCGACGTCGGCGGGGCGTCGCCGACAGACGCGTCACCGGAGCCGACGCCAGCGAGGTCTTCCTCGTCGTCGAACGCGTTGCCGGAGCCGACGTCAGCGAGGTCTTCCTCGTCGAGGTCCGTTCCGAGCAGGGCCGCGAACCCGTTGGAGTCGACGCGGCCGATCGGGGTGAGGTTCTTGGTGGTCTTCTTGGAGCGGTCGATCAGGTTGGGCTCGCCCTTGCGCTCGATCTTGCGGAGCGGGGAGGGGGTCTTCCACTCGTCGATGCCCTGCGCGCGTGACGTGCGGCAGATGAGAGGTCACAGGGTCAATGTAAGTGCCCGCCTAAAGGACTCGCGTGTCCCCGCAATACCCGCGTGTGCACAGAAGGGTGCTGGGAGGTGCTCACCGCCGGGGCGGCCGTCTCCTCTGGAAACTCCTTGGTCGAATCGTTCCAGTCGGCGTCGCCCTACGCGTCGAACGCGGGATGGGGTCACAGCGAGTGGGTCGGCAGACGCCGGCGCGCAGAATGCCAGGCGCTCGCCGCCGGGGCGGGCTCCTCCTCCGGAAACTCCTTGAACGACGGCAGCGGCGCGCCGCCGGCCTCCGCCGGCTTGACGGCCGTGGCGACCTTGGTGGCCGGCTTGAGCGCCGGGTCGATCTTGATGACGCCGGTCTCGTCAAAGGAGACCTCCGCGCCAGACTCTGCCGCAGGGATGTCCTTCTTGAGGGCACCCTTGACGGCGCCGGTGGGGGCCGTCGGTGGCCCGGTCGGGCGCGTAAACTTGGACCAGAAAACAGCGGGGCTCGGCCCGTGGGCGGCGAACATGGCCTTGGCCTTGTCCGAGTCGACCGCGCCCGCGGCGGGCGCCTTTTCCGCGGCCGTTTCCTTCTTGAGGACGCCGTCCGGGCCAGACTTTGCCACGGAGATGTTGACGTTCTTGACGCCGCACGCCTGTGGGCGAGGGAGAGTACGCGCAAGCTTTCGGAGACGGGAGAGGGATGATCACGACCCTGGCGTGCGCACGCGCACCTTGGCTCCGAGGAGCGAATGCGACACCGACGCGGAGATGACGAGCGTGATGCGGCCGTCGTCAGCCGGCACGATTCCGACCTTCGCGAAGGACTTTATCGGCGACAACTCGCCCGCGACGTTGCCGCCGCCCGCGTCAATGCCGTCCTTGAGCGGGCCGGGCTCGCCCTCGGGCGGGCCGTTGCCGGTGCCGGTGCTGGCGGTGCCGGTGCCGCCGGTGCCGGTATCGATGCCATCCTTGAGCGAGACGGGCTCGGAGGGGATGCCGACGGCGTTGCCTCCGCCACCAGAGTCGATGACAGTCGTGTTGTCCGCCAGAGACGCCTGTCAGCCACAGAACGCGAGAGGATAGTCTTGCAGCGAAGGCGCAGCGTCGCGTGCGTTGCAGCGGTGCGCGTGTGCATACCAACTCCCTCAGCCACTGCAAATTAACGCACACCTGCTTGTCAGCAAGCGGCGGCGGAGGAGAGAGCTTGAGCAAGAGCTTGTCACCGGCGGCCGGCACGAACTCGAGTTTGAGCATGTTGATCGAATGAATTCCTGCAGAGAGTCCAGAAGCGGTTGAAGGTGGCGTCCCCGATGGGAGTGCAGGCCAGCGCTCGAGTGGCCCTCGCGGCTGCGGACACAGAGTGGCACTCTCTAGACGCAGTGCAGAGATGCTAGCAGGCGGGAACTTTGCTCGGGGGGGTCAATCTCAGGTCAATCTCGGCTCGTAGCAGGAAAGGCAAGCGCCTACGGGATCGCGACCATGTGAAAGACGGTAAAAAACTGCTATTGAGATGTCTGGGGAGTTTATGGGGGTATATGGGGTATATGGGGGTATATGGGGGTATATGGGGTATACAGGTATGATAAAATCTCTGGGAATCTCCCCACGGAACGATCAGTCGCGCGATCTCGAGCCCGCCCGCCACCACCCACCCAGCCCCGCAGCCCCCCCGCCTACCCGCCCCATGCCCTCGAGCCTCGCCTACACAGATAAAAAGAATCAGTACCCGCTGCACAAAAATGGTGCTGCTCAAAAGGGCATGTGCATGTTGAATGAGATGAGAGAGCGAACCAGAGAGAGGAGAGCCGCGCCTACGGGCAGCACGTCGCGGCGTGAGCGTCGAGACGAGGCCGCCGGCACGCTCTCTCGCGTCCTCGGCGCTCGGACTGGAGCCGGGCGGCGATTGGCCAGCAAGCGAGAGCGGGTCGCTCTCTTGCCAGAAGAGAGGGAGGGCGGTCGCGCGGGACAAAGGCGGGGAATGGGCAGCAGCGGACGCGTCTCGCGGCTTCCTCGGTACCTGCGAGCGGGAGTAGGCAGGCGGTGCGAGGCCCGCGAGGGGGGTACAGCAGCTCGCGCGACGAGCGAAGGCGCATCGCGTGGTGGGGGTGGTGAGGGGGCGGCGGGACCCGTGAGCAATAGGCGTCGCGGGGGTCTAGGCGTGTAGCTCGCGGCGGCATAGTCGGGCGCAATGCGGCGCGGCAAGCGCGAGCGGACGAGGAAAGTGCATGGTATGCCTCGTGTGGATGTCAGGCAAAGGCCGTCGGGGAACGTGGGGTACTATTTTCAATCAAAAAGAGCGCCTTCAGCGCTACTCTATCGAGGTCTCGGACGCCAAGCCCAGTTATATGCCAATGGCATGCGATCTAGAATCGGCTCACGCGCCTCTACTCGCATACGCTCACCCATAGAATTGTCACCGCCAGTGAGTGCGAGATAGGGCTAGCGGCTGGCGGCTAGCCCCTGAGGAGAGTGACCAGAGACACCTCACATGACCCCACACACGGTCTAGTCCGGCCTCGCGGTCGGCGGAGATTGCTAGAGGACGAGCAAGCCTGCTCCAGCCTCACGCGCTCGCCCCTGTCGTCTGTTGTGTTGTTGTGCCCTTGTTTGTTCCTCCGGCAACTTGGCTGGGGGGGGCGACAGGGGGGGAGCGCGGCCTTGAGTTATGTGTACGCCAACTCAGGGTGTGTGGCAGCCAGCTGGCTGTGTGTCTTGTGAGCTTGTTTGTGTCTGTGTGTCGTTCGAGAGAGAGATTTTTAGCAATACCAAACAACTCTAACACTCACACGTCATTTGGGGCCTGGAGCCCTGTTCACGCGCGCGCGAGACGTGCAGACAGGGTTGCCAGGTGAGAGCGAATGGCGCTTGTTGTCGTTCGTGCGTGTCGTCATCATCTGTCCCGCGTCCACCCATACCGCGTTGGTGTCCAGTCCGAGCCTGACTGTTGTTCATCTTTCTACATACATACAGGCAGGTAGGTAGGAAGGTGAAGAACAGTCAGGCTCGGACTGGACACCAGCGCGGAGCTATGCCTCGTCGTCGTCGCACGACCGAATATTTTTCTCTCCCCAAACACCGCGTTTGCTGGACCGCCAGGTATGGTGTAGGTATGGCCCAGGTATGGTGCAGGTATGGTGCAGGTAGGGTATGGTCCGAGGGGGGGGGGTGCCGTGGGGAGACAGCGGGTCAGCCGGCGGACAGGCCGGGACCTAAGGGCCCCGGGTGAGGCCTGGAGTCAACTGTCGAGGGAGGTGAGAGTCGAGCTGACTCGGCCTCTGCGAGTGGAGTCGGGCCGTGCGAACCCACAGGGGGTAGACCCGTCGCGGCGGCGGCTGGACCGCCGTGATCTACGACAAGAGGGACCGCGCCTCCCCGAGCTTGGTGAGGAGCCGGTGGAGGGGGAGGGCGAGCCGAGAACGATAGAGAGGCCGCGGATGCGGGCGCGACTCGCCGACCAGGGAGAGCCGGCCCGACCTCCCGGGGAGGGGGGGCGACGAGACACGCTGCCGCCGCCCTCGCCCGGGGAGACCCCGGCCGGGCCGTCGACGCCCTCGGAGTCGGTGGAGCCGGGAAAAGCTGGCGAAGATGAAGGGCGGCAGCGAAGGAAGCGACACCAACAACGAGGGAAACGGCCACACCGGCCGTCGCATGACGCTCGTGAGACGAGCAAGAGAGCGAATCAATCGAACCACCAGCCCGACGCTCACTACAAGTGAAGGGGAATCGGAACCCTCGCTGTGTCTGTTGACACTTCGGGTCCTACGCCGCCGGCGGAGGGCGGGCGGGGCGGCTGCCCCCGCTCGCCGCTCGATCCTGGACGAGCCCACGTTCACGCGACTGTCGGAGGTAAACCGCTCGAGATCATCTCGGGCGTGGCCGACACTCCGTCCCTTTCTTTTTATTTAGTGGTGCCACAGGTTCGGCGGCGGGCGGGGCGGCCGAGGAGGAGGAGGAGGAGGAGGAGGAGCAGGAGGAGGAGCAGGAGGAGCGGTGGACGCGGATCCTCCTTGAGGGAGCGGTTCGTGTCCTGGGGCGAGAGGAGACGAGGGAGGAGGAGGTTGCGCGGCTGGCTTTCAACGAGATGCAGCGTGAGGCTCAAGAGGCGGCGGCGGCGGCCGAGCTGCCTGCGGCGCGTGGGGCTTTGGCGAAGGTGCTGGCGAAGGAGGAGGCGTCGGTTCTCGAGGCGTGCGCGGAGTGGGATAGGAATTGGAGCGGCCCATCCTCGGCGCCATCGCGGTCGGTCGTGGCGGCTTTCGGGCGGCTCTCGGCTGAGGCGCGTGGCGCTATGGCTGACGTGCTCGCGGCGGAGTACAACTACCACTACCATTTCGGCTCGTGTCGACGGCAGGGGGTGCGGGAGAGGAGGCGGGGGGTGGTGGCTTGGGCCGAAGGGGGCTCGGGCTTGAGGCGTGGGGAGGTGGTGGTGGTGGAGGGTTGGGCTGGTGACCGGTGCTGGGAGAGGGAGGGACGAGGTCCGGGCTGGGCGGCTTCTGCTGCTCAGCGAGGACCTCGAACCCCTGCTGCGCAATGGTGGGTGGGGCGGGGTTTCCCGCCCCACCGGCCATCGGCGGGGTAGGCGCGCGGGTGGGGGGGGTTGGGATGAGGGGGAGTGGGATGGGGATGGTCTTTTCGACGAGCACCACGGTGCTCGCGGATTCGACTGTCCCCCTGATTGGGGGTCCGACGACGGCTACGGTGAGGACGACGGCTTCTGAGGAAGCCGTCGCCCGTGCCTTGCCTGTCGCGGATTTTTGTGTGAATCGTGTAAAGAAAGAAAGAAAACGGACAACCCAAGGGAGGGATGGGAGGACGGCACGCCGCCACCACACAGGGATTTTAAGGAGAGGGGCGTGTGATGCGCTAGCCGTCGCCCACCCTTGGGCGTCCGCCTCTTCCTATCTCTCTTCGCAGTCTCTCGCAGATTCTCGCTGCGACCTTCATGCCACCTCGCGGTCGCCCCCTTCTCGTCGTTCTTTCCCTTGTCTCTTCTTCTTCTGTCGCGTCGCTCGCTCTCCTCTGCTTCGTTCTGCGGCGCCGCCGCCTCCTGCCGGTCCCTTGCTCTCGCGGCTTCTTGCGCCTTTCGGCGCAGCTCCGCCCTCCTCGCTGCATATCCTGGCCCCTCGAGTCTATCGAGCTCTCCTCGAGCAAGGACGAGTCTGTGAATCGTGTTGTGCGACCGCCTCCGGCGGGAAATTCTTTTGAGCCCGCGTTTGGCTCTCCCGCTGTGGCATGTATATGTTGTTGTGCATCGCTGCCGTCGCCGCCGCCGAGGACTCCGCCAAAGCTACCTCCGCCTCCTCGGATCTCGACTGCCTCGCTGTGGGGACAGAGGCCCTGCGAGGCGCCTCGCACGACCTTCGGTGCGATGGGTGTGTGGAGAGGGCGGAGCTTGAGGCGCTCTGCGAGCAGAAGAAGGCGGCCTTCCGCACCGTCGACGACACGTTCGTGTGGGTCGAGGCGGATGCAGCAGCCGTGGAATGCGCCGGCCCAGACTGCCCGTCTGCGGTCCGCAACGAGGGCGCCGGCGACTCCGGCGACGGCGCCGGCGACTCCGGCGACGGCGCTGGCGACTCTGTCGGCGAATCGTCCGGCGCCGCCTACGCCGCTCACCGCTGGTCGAACGGCTTGCCCCTCTGGTCTGACTGGCCTCGCTGGTCTGACTGGCCTCTGTGGCGCTCCGACGCCGGCGGCCCGCTCGCCGACGCCACTGCTCCGCCGGCGCTGGATGGCCCCGAGGCGGAGGCGCGCGCGGGCTTGGACGGGATGGTGATGCAGCTCGCGCTCTTCCTGCACGTCTCGACCACCTCCAGCGAGGAGCGGGCAAGCGAGCTCTTCTCTCCGGGCGCGTCGGCCGTCCTTGCGGGCAGCTCGGTCTGCCGCTTCGTCGCTTGCCTGCTCTCGACCAGACACGTCCCACCCGACTTGCTCGTTACACGCCCCCAGGTCTGCCGTATCGTCGTCTGCCTGCTCTCGACCAGACACGTCCCACCGACTTGCTCGTTACACGCCCCCAGGTCTGCCGTATCGTCGTCTGCCTGATCTCGACCAGCCGGGCGGGCGCGGCCGAGGCACGCGACTTTGCGCTCGTCAGCATGGTCTTCTCGCTCATCGCGCTCACCGCGGCGGCTCGACTTGCAAAGGATGCGGTGGCGGCGAAGGTGTGGGACCGGCCGGTCAGCGCAGCCCTTTCGGCGGTACCGTTCGCGCTCGGGCTGCTGCCGATCGCGCCGAGGCTCACCAGCGGCGGCGTGCTGGCGGTGGCGTCGCACGTGCCCTCCGTCCTCTGCCTCGCGGCGGCGGCGCTGCTCTGCCTTGACTTTGGCGCTTGCCTCTGCACGGGCAAGATCGAGGGCCTGGCATCGGCCTCTGATTCGGGCGTCCTCCGCGACCGCGAACGGCGGCTCATCAAGACACGTCTGACGGCTCACAAAGAGAGCTGTGTGCAGGCGTGATCCACGACATCCACGACACCGCGCGCGCGCTCGAGGATACGGCGCTGCGCCGCCGCAGCCGGCGGAACGAGCTCTACTTCGGCGTGTGCTTGCCACCGCAAGGGGGGCATGTACGCCCGGCTCTCTTGTTTACGACGCAAGTCGCTGGTAGGCGTTTGCTGCCACCACAGCAGGGACGTCTCGCTCACTCTGCTCTTTGTGGCGGGCGCGTGGATGGCGCCGTACCCGTCCGCTTGCCTCGTCGCGCTCAAGCTCAGCCTCCTCGTCGTCTACTGGTGCGGCACCGAGGAGAAGCACGCAAAGTACTTGCTCCTCGGGTGGGCGGTCGCCACCGTCTTCCACCTCCTCCCCCTCCTCGACTGGCTCGGCGTCTCCAACCCGACGGAGTGGGCGGCGGCCGCGCTGCTCCCGCCCACGTTCGCCGTGACGTACAGCGCCGTCCTCAACATGCGTCTTGCGGCGCTGACCGCCTTTTGGGCCCGCGAGCTGCGCGCGGGTGCGAGCCGTGTCCGGAGCTCACCGGCGCCATGGACAGCAGCGGCGACGTGTACTGGTGGGTGCGGCCCGCCTTCTTTCGCACGCCGCCCCCGGCGGTGCTCACGCAGTTCCGCGCCGAGTGGGCCGGCTGCGCGGCCAAGGTGGGCGTGGCCGTGGTGTGCTTGGGCCTCGCGATGCGCGCGAGCCCACTGCTGCTGCAGACCGCGCTGCTGACGGCGTGGAACCAGACAAACGTCGACCTCTTCCTCGCCACGCTGACGGGCCTCGCGTGGGGCGGCCGCACGGCGCTGCGGCTTCCGGCGCAGCTGGAGGCGGTGCTGTCGAGCATGCTCGAGGTGCCCTTCTCGGCCACGCTCTCGCAGGACATGCACGCGCTCACCGTCCTCGTCCCGCCCGACTTGCCGCCGGCGCGCAGGATCCGCGTCGCAATGCCGCAGGACTTGCACGCCGCCGCAATGGAGGGTCGCAATGCCGCGTTCGCCGCCGCCGCCACTACGATCCGCTCCGCCGCCTCCCCCGCTGTCGCCTCCAATGCCGCCGCCGCCACCGCTGCCGCCGCCGCCGCCGCCGCCCTCTCCTCCTCACCAGCCGCCCTCTCCTCCTCACCAGCCACCGCGGCAGAGTGGGTGGACACGCAGAGTGACGCCGCCTCCCGCTCGCCTCGCGCCTCGCCTCGGCCGCCCCCTGCGGTGGCTGCGTTGGACGCAAGGATTGCTGCGGCGAGAGAGGCCATGGACGCACGCCACGCCTGTGACGTCAGCGTCCCCTCCTCTGGCTCAGCCGTCTGAGCCGGCCTCTTCATCCTCGTCAACGAGGAGAAGGCGGCGGCGGCGAGTCGACTCGGCCGTCTTTGCCTCTGGGTCGTCGACTCGGCTGAGCGGCGGGGGGCCGTCTGAGGCCGCAACGCCGCGGGCAAGCGGTGTTCGTCGCACCCGACCAACCGAAAAAAAAATGCGTTTTACCCTGCGAAAGACACTACTCTCCCCCTCCCGTCACTCGTCCCCCTTGGCGTGGCGCGCCTCTCCCCCAGCTCTCGGTATCGCGTACTGCACGAGGCTACCGTGGGCCCCGCCTGCGCGCTGGCCGCTGGGGGTTAAGGTAAGGTAAGGTAAGGTAAACTTCTCCACACACACGAGGTGGTGGGGCAAGGGGGGGCAACCCTCGCGTCTCCACGTCTGACGACAGGAGCCCCACGGCATTCAAAGTGCAAGGCCCAGTGCGCGTGGGTGAGCGGTGTGTGTGTGTGTGTGTGTGTGTGTGTGTGTGTGTGTGTGTGTGTGTGTGTGTGTGTGTGTGTGTGTGTGTGTGTGTGTGTGTGTGTGTGTGTGTGTGTGTGTGTGTGTGTGTGTGTGTGTGTGTGTGTGTGTCACGTCACTGCATCCTCCGCCGGTTCCTCCCGTCGCCTCTTCTTTGTTCGAATGTTTTTCAATCCATCCTTCACGAAGCCCTCCCATGTAGCTAGCGTTCTTGGCGAATGTCTCGAAATGGCCAGCAGGCGCTGTCTGCTCGCGGTCTGTGCGGGCCGCTCGTCCTCCTCGCCCTTCTTTCGTCCTCCCGTCCCTCCCCTCCACCATGGCCTTCTCGGCACTTCTTTCTCCATCCGCCTCGCCCTGCCTTTTCGCATCGTGCCGTTCGCCCTCCATTCGGTGACCTCCATGGCTGTCCGCCCCTTTTTGGGTGGCGCTCTCTGCGCCCCCGCCGTGTCCGCCCAGGTGTCGATTGCGGTTAGCATTGCTCGCATACCGGCCTCTCCTCTCGTTGCCGCTCGTTCGATGCGGTCGCGGGTGCTGAACGGTATTAATTTTGTGTCTTGCGCCTCCCTGAGCGCCTCTAGCTTCGCGCCCCCCATCGCCGCGATGGTCCGGTGGCGCTCCCATGTCCGTTTTGTCGCGCCCTTCCATTTAATTAGGTACTCCCACCGTTCGGTCGCGTCCTCTCCCGTCTCCCCCGTTCGTCGTGCCCCGTCGATTCGTTCGTACGTCCATTTGTCTTCGCCCTTTACTTGTCCATTTCGGACTCCCCTCTGTTCTGTCGACGCTTCCGCCGCAATTCGGATGGCTATTCTCTGATCACTTCTGTTCCATTCTAGCCCTGCCTCGTCCCATCGCTCGTGCCTCCCCGCAAACCATTGTGCGGTCGTCGCCTCTGGCTGTCCGTTTAACTCGCCTAGTAGCTGTTCGTAGTCCTCTTTATCTGTCTTGCCCCGCAACTCATGGACCCTCGATGCCTCAGTCCACGTCATCCATCCGTCGCCCTTCTCGTTTGTCACGTCGCTCCACCATACCAATCCGACCTCCGCGAGTCTCTTCTTGTATGTGCACCGTCGGGCGCCTCGCCTCCACATGGTCATGCTGTCTTCCCATAGTCGTGGGCCCCGCACTGTTTCCTGTTGGCCAGTCATCTCCCACAGGTCATCATCGAGGCCGTCTTTCATCTGCATCGACGTCCTCATGCCTCGTAGTCCTGCCCGATTCCGCTGTAGGTAGTATGCCTCCATTAGGTTTCCTTCATTTAGTTGCTCGTCGGGTATGAATGTCGTGTCCCATTCGAGTGGGTGTTTGCCGCGGCACCCCAGTCTCCATGCCGTCCTCGCCAGCGCATATCTCGCGACCATCCCCGCGGGTCGTCCCTCTGGTGCCGAGAGCATGTTGTCGATCGTGCTCATCCAGCTCGCCGTGGCTACCTGATACGTGTGCATGCTCCCTTCACCACCATCTTCCTCCGCCGCGTATAGGTGTGCCTTCGGGTATGCTGTTCCTGCTCCCTGTCGCTCTATCGCGTCTCGCCTCGCAACTTCGATGGCGTCGCAGTCCTCCATCGTCATGACGGTCCCTCTTGCAGCCGCTCCGACCACCCCTTCCATCGCGGCGTTCATCGCTCGTTGCATCTCGTCCGCATTTAATTGCGTGAGCGCGCCCACCATTTTCATTAGCCGCGTCGCTTCCCTTCTCGTTTTTTGTCTCGCCGGTTCCATCCCCTTCTGCCACTGGGCGGTTATCGGGGTGCCCAGGTATTTGTAGATCTCGACCGCCGCCGCTTCCACCGCCGTTTGTCTCGCCGTCTGTACGTCGTCTTCTCCCTTGCTCGTCTGTCCTCTCGCTGTCGAAGTCGCCCTCTTGATGCTGCGTGGTGCCCGTATCTGTGGAATTTCCGTCCCGTCGAGGAGTCGCATTGGCGCGCCTTCTATGTTTCGTGCGATCCCATTCTCGTATCGTACTGCCATGTACGCTGTCTTTTCTTTTCCCTTGACCTTGACCGCCATGCCACTCATCTTCATTAAGTACCAGTTCAGGTCGAATATCGCCTGTAGGTCCGCGGTGCTCTCAGTGATGAATGAGCCGTCGTCCGCGTAATATAGCTGTGGCACCCGCCCGTTTTCTCCTTTTGTGACTGCGAATCCTCTCGCGTACTTGGACACCGCCCATGTGAGAGAGGCTTGTATCTTAAGAATTCTTTCCATAAAGATCTTGACTCGGGACCGGTTTCACGATCCACTAGACCGCATGCAATGCACCTGCCTCGCTGCACATGATATAACCAACAATTTTTCTTTTTCTTTCTTTTTTGAGAGCGCCTTCGTTGTTAATAGTACAAACCCAGTGGTCACTTTCTTTTTCTTTCTTTTTCTTTTCTTTCTTTTTCTTTCTTTTATGCATTATGGCAGACGACAGTAAAAAGTGCGGCAGGGGTTTCGGTGTGGAGCCTTTCCGGTATATTTTGTATCTGGACAACACTCCGCAGGAATCTTTGTCTGCGAATATGTTTTTCTTTTTGCGCACTTACCAACAGTCGAATACGGGGCTGCGTGCAGCAGGCGCGGGCTCGGTCGTTCAATTCTTCGACTCACATGTTCACTGCTGCGGTGTGTGCCCGGGGAGGCGCGGCGGCGGGGTGGATTGAGAAGGTCTCAGAGAGACTGCAGGCGTGCAGAGGCGCGCGCTGCAGTGTCTCTGACTGGGCTGCTGGCGGAGTGTGCGCGAGACGTCGTGGTGAGGCGGAGGGCAGGCTGTTGTTGCGGGGTGCGGGCTGCATCGTTGAGCGCAGTGCGTGCACATGGTGCTGTATGATGTGTGTGCAGGCAGGCTGTCAGGCTGTGCAGCAGACTGAGCAGATGAGCGCGCGCGCGCGCGCGCGCGCGGGTGCGGGCGTGCGTGCGTGCCTTGCGTGGTGCAGAATCTGCGTCGTACTCGCGGCGCGACCTGGTACAGCCGCTTGTGAGATGCCAGAAGCAGTGTGCAGAGCCTGCACAGGGCGCAAAAAGGCGAGGTAGTGCTGGTGAGGTGTGCTGCGGCGCGCGCGTCGCGGTGTGAGTGGATATGCGGCTGGCTCTGGTGGTGCGAGGGGCGCGTGGCTGGTGCGGGCGGCGCGGGACGGCCATGGGGCGCCAGCACAGGGCTTGCGCACATGACACAGGCTTCTGGGCGCTGCTCGTGTGTTTGCGTGCGCGCGGGGACGTACGCGCAGTTTTCACGCGGTGTGCGTGGAGAAGGGCATGAGGGGCGCCGGCCGCGCGTGTATTGGCGTGTGGGAGTTCGGGTTGCCCGTAGGGCGGTCAGGTGCCCGTAAGGCGAGCCCTCCATGCGGAGGGTGGACCTTTTCGAAAGAAAAGGTACCCGACCAACCGAGTGACATGACTCACAACATGACATGAACATGAACATGAGAGAGGGAGGGGAGGGTGAGCATGTCTCTCGAAGAGTCGGAGTACTGCCTCTACTGTACGTTAGAATTTCTATTCGTTTGTATGTTACGAGGTGAAGAACACGGTCAGGCTCGGGGACTGGACACCGGCGCGGTATGGGTGGCGGGCGACAGCAGGTGGATGTGCCCCTAGAGGGTGTGGATGCTGGGTTGAACAATATCGGAGGACGCGACCCACTTCGCCACAGACGGTCCCGCGCCTCGCCGCTATGACGGGGACACACCCCGCACCGTCCGCTGTGTCCCCGTCTTTGTCCGGAGTGAAAAGTCCAACGCGCTCGTCGGTGACGGTGTCCTCCAACCTGCGCCGCGCTCGGCGAACCTCGACAGCGCTTTCGGTGGCATGCAGCTCTTTGCGACAGAAGCCTGGAGAGCAGCTCCTCTGCTGTTCACACACTCTGCACAGTTGACACAGCCTACTGTGCGGCTGCCACAGCTGTGACAGCGATGGGCTCGCCCTCACTGGCCCTCAGTCACTTGTGCTGCGGCTTGTGTGAGCGACACTGCTCGGCGAGTGCCGGCACACTGTGAGACCATGGGTGTGAGGTAAAACCACGCTACCAGCGCTTGGTCACATCAGCCCTGAGGTCATATCCTTCTCCTGGATGGAGCCGAGCAGGAGGGCTTGGCGCACAACCCCTGTTCAACTCACCCTCCACACCCCGTACCCCAGTCACTGCGAAGGTCGATCTCATGTCTTGAGCCGTTCACTCTCAGAGGTGATTCCGCGCGTCTAAACTCTAGTCCACATTGTAGTGGCTAGTGCACACATAATCCACACACACGCACACTCTCACGGCGCCACACATAGACTCGCACTAGGAGCCCGGGCGGCGCCACGGTGGGGGGAGGGAGCGACAGACAGGGAGCGCTGGTGCCTGCCTTCAGACGACCAAGCTGGCTAGGGTGTCCGGCTCCTCGTAGGAGCAGCCGGAGGGCAGCCGAGGTGGCGGAAGAACGTCGTCGCCCATCGACGGCTGCGCCTTTGCGGTGGTGCGGCGTGCGGGACGGGAGAGGGCGACGCGCACGCTAGAGTCGACCGTCTGATGGGTCGCGCCGAGCGCCTTTGCGAGGAGGGCGAGCGACACCTGGCGATGCGGGCCGGTGTGGCAGCCGACGGCGAGGTCGTTGTACAGCCCATCGGCAATCAGGTCGCGCGGCGTCACTTCAAAAAAGCGCCCAAAGATGCAGCCGCCGCGCACGGCGTCGTTCTCGTGCGCCAAGTACCGCATCCAGCGCGCGGGCATTGAGAGGCGCCATCCTCCCAACCCGCCTCGCCGACCTGGCTCGGGGCGACCTGGCCTGGCTGCGCGCCTTCCTCTCCGGGCGGCGGACGCGCGGCACGCTCAACGCGCGGCACGACACCGAGAAGCAAGACACGCTGCTCACCTGGGCCGCTCGTCACGGGCAGGCCGAGGCGGTGCGGCTGCTGCTCAAAGGCGGCGCGAGCGTCGGGGCGACGAATGGCGGCGGCGGCTCCGCGCTGCATATCGCGTGCCAGGAGGAGCAGATTGAGTGCGCCCGGCTGTTCCTCGAGGCTGGCGCGGCGGTCAACCAAGCTGCTGACGACGGCGTCACGCCGCTGTTCATCGCGTGCGAGAGGGGGCAACTCGAGTGCGTCCGGATCCTTCTCGAGGCTGGCGCAGCGGTAAGCCAAGCCCGCAATGACGGCTCCACGCCGCTGTTCGCCGCGTGCCACTTCGGCCACCTCGAGGTCGCCCGGCTACTTCTCGAGGCCGGCGCGGCGGTGGCTCACGCCGACGGTAAAGGCTTCACGCCGCTGTTTGTCACCTGCCGGGCGGGCCACGTTGAGATCGCCCGCCTGCTCCTCGAAGCTGGCGCGGCGGTCAATCAGGCCAAGGACGGCGCCACGCCGCTGCTCATCGCGTGCCTAAAGGGCCACCTCGAGATCGCCCGGCTGCTGCGCGACGCTGGCGCTGACATCAACCATGCCGAGGAGAGCGGCGCCACGCCGCTGTTCATCGCGTGCCTAAAGGGCCACCTCGAGATCGCCCGTCTGCTTCTCGAGGCCGGCGTCGCAAAGGACCAAACGGACGAGGACGGCGCGACGCCGCTGTACGTCGCGTGCGAGAAGGGGCACGTCGAGTGCGCCCAGCTGCTGCGCGACGCTGGCGCAGCGGTCAACCAAGCCAAGCAGAACGGCGCCACGCCGCTATTCGTTGCGTGCCAGCAGGGTCAGCTCGAGTGCGCCCGGCTGCTTCTCGAGACTGGCGCAGCGATAAACCAGGCCCAGCAGAATGGCGTCACGCCGCTGTTCATCGCGTGCGAGATGGGGCAGCTCGAGTGCGCCCAGCTGCTTCTCGAGGCTGGCGCAGCGGTAAGCCAAGCCCGCAGCGACGGCGCCACGCCGCTGCTCGCCGCGTGCCACTTCGGCCACCTCGAGGTCGCCCGGCTGCTTCTCGAGGCTGACGCGGCGATCGACCAGGCCGATGAACAAGGCGCCACGCCGCTGTTCGCGGCGTGCCAGGAGGGCCACCTCGAGGTCGCCCGGCTGCTCCTCGAGGCGGGCGCTGCGATGGACCAAGCCCAGTTCCAACGCGCCACGCCGCTGTTCGCGGCGTGCCACCAGGGCCACCTCGAGGTCGTCAAGCTCCTCTCCTCCTACGGCGCCTCCCGCGCTGCTACGCCCTTCGGCACGCCCGAGGAGGTTGCAACCGAAGAAGGCCACGCCGCCATCGCCGCCTGGCTGGTCGCCAGCCGCGGCTGGACGCCGCTCGCGCACCTTGAGACCCTCACCGCCGCCCGCGCCACCTCCCTCCTGCGCAGCGGCGCAAGCCTGCACGAGGGCGAGCCGACGCCGCTGCGGCGCGCCGCGGGCGGCGAGGGCGAGGCGGCGGCGCTGGTTCGGCGGGCGGCGGCGCCGTGGTCGCCGGCAAGCCACTCGCTCTTCCCCGCGGCGGCGCGCGAGCGGGCGGCGCTCCTCGTCGTCTCGCTCTACGAGATCCACGAGCGGTACCACCTCGACTCGGCAGGAGCCGAGAACGGCATCGCGGCGCTCGACTTTGGCCACTGCGTCTTGGGCTTCGCCATCACGCGCGAGACGCAGTAGGGGAGTTGCAGTGGCTTCGCGCCCTCACGCTCACGGCCGACGGCGCTGTCTTTGAGTTGCGAGCGAGGGAGATGAGCAGAGTGCGAGGACGCACGACGGGATGTATACTACCGCGCGGCGTCGTTGAGCTCGTCCCTTGGCGAGCTCAAGCTACAAGCTGCTGCTGCTGCCGGCGTCGCATACGAACAGCTTCGCCCCCGGGCGAGGACGTGTGTAGGTGTTTGGGCGGGGGTAGAATGCATCTCTTACATGCAGTGTCCTCACACGAGCGCGCAGCCAAGCAGCCAACAACCTTGAGTATGATGTGTGTATGCATATGCACCGTGGGTCGAGGGGAGCCTCCTCTCTCTCTCACTTTGCGCCGCCGCCCGCAGCCGCCCTCTGCTTTTGCCTCTCCTTGGCCGCGTCGATCAGCGGGACGAGCTGCTGCTTCTCTGCGAGCACCTTGAGCAGGTTGATGAGGAAGGGCAGGTAGTTGTGCTTGCGCCGCACGTTCTCCGCCTTCCACCGCGCCAGCTTCTGCTCCTCCACCGCGAGCAGCTGCCGCCGCTCGGCGAGCGCGGCGTCTCCCTCGGCCAGGCTAGCGATCTGCTTGCGCAGCTCGTCCGCGCGGCTGGCGGTGATCGCCATCAGGTTGAACCGGATCTCGCTCTGCGAGTACCGCTCGATGCGCGCCTGCGGCAAAGGCACCGGGCGAGGCTCGAGATGGCCGACGTGCAGCCGAGGTGCAGCCGAGGTGCAGCCGAGGTGCAGCCGAGGTGCCGCCGAGGTGCGGCCGAGGTGCAGCCGAGGTGCAGCCGAGGTGCAGCCGAGGGTCAGCCGAGGTGCAGCCGAGGTGCAGCCGAGGTGCAGCCGAGGTGCAGCCGAGGTGCAGCCGAGGTGCAGCCGAGGTGCGGCCGAGGTGCAGCCGAGGTGCGGCCGAGGTGCAGCCGAGGTGCAGCCGAGGGTCAGCCGAGGTGCAGCCGAGGTGCGGCCGAGGTGCAGCCGAGGTGCGGCCGAGGTGCAGCCGAGGTGCGGCCGAGGTGCAGCCGAAGTGCAGCCGAGGTGCAGCCGAGGTGCGGCCGAGGTGCAGCCGAGGTGCGGCCGAGGTGCAGCCGAGGTGCGGCCGAGGTGCAGCCGAGGTGCGGCCGAGGTGCAGCCGAGGTGCAGCCGAGGTGCGGCCGAGGTATAGGGCGCGGCAGTGCCTGGATGGCCGGCGCCACTGCCTCGAGCCAGTCTGCTCCCTGCGGCAGCTCGCCGAGCAGCACCTATTTTATCTCGTCGGGTTTGGGTACCGGGTTGGGTAGGGTACTACGCTAGCTCGCGGAGCAGCACCGGCCCCGGCTTTAGCCCGTCAAGCTGTGGGAGGGAGGGGGGGGGGGGTCGGAAGGGTCTTGGAAGGGTGTCGGAAGGGTGTCGGAAGGGTGTGTCAATAGGTCTCGGAAGGGTGTCGGAAGGGTACCTCGTAGAGCTTGCCTGCGACCGGCACCTGCGGGGAAGGCTCCGAGAAGGTTCCGGCGAGGCGCCGCGCTCTCGCGGCGCCGGCGGCGCGCGCGCGGACGGCGCGCGCGCGGAGGCGACGCGGGCGGTGGAGTGGCGGAGGTCGACATCTCGGCTACATCTCGGCGAATCTCGGCTCTGCGAGACGTAGGCGATGAAGTGGTAGAGGTCGTCGTCCTTGGTCGCCACGCGCTTGTTGTCCGACATGAAGGGGTCGGGGGGCGCGAAGGAGTTGTGCGCCTGACGCCGCCGGAGAGGCGTGGGAGGGGAGGTACGTACAGCCGCGAGCCGTGCGGCGGCGGCGCGCAGTCTGAGTTCAACCCCTCACACGCACTCTCCACATCGGGGCTCTCGCCGCAGACTGTGAGAGTGAGAGAGTGGCGTGAAGCTTCACGGTGCCGACTGCGGTGTGTGGCGGCGAGGCGCAGTCTGAGTTGGAGTCTGAGTCTGAGTTGGAGTCTGAGTTGGAGATGCCGTGCGGACGAGGTCCGAGTTGGAGATGGCGAGGCCTACACGTCGGAGGAGCTCGGGCGATCTCGGGCAATCTCGGGTGATCTCGGGCAATCTCGTGTGATCTCGGGCAATCTCGTGTGAGGAGTGGAGCTGGAGACGGCGGAGCCCTTGGTCTCCGAGTCGAACTCCTTGGTGAAGCCCTTGGCGGCAGCGGGGAGCGGTGGTGAGGGAGGTGCTGGCCAAGGGTGCGGTCGTGACGGAGGCGGCAGGGGAGGAGAGAGAGGCGGCAGGCGACGAGAGAGGCGGCGGGGAGGAGAGAGGCAGCGGGGAGGAGAAGGCGCGGTGGTGGGGGCGTCCGCCTTGAAGTTGGAGAGCTCCTCACCCAGCTCGACCTACGGGAGGCCAGCTTGGCTCGTGGAGCGACCATGCGGTAGAGACGACCGCACCAGCCAGTGCCGGCGTCCGGTGACGGTGGGAGCGAGGCTGGCGGCAGCAGAGGCGGCGGCAGCGGCGGCGGCGAGGGTGGAGAGAGCACCTTCTCCGAGTTGAGCAGCACTGAGAGGATGGCCTGGGTGGCGCAGGCGTTCGTGATGACCTGCTTGGCGAAGAAGAGATGGTCCTCGTATCCAGACGCCTGCCGAGGGCCAGCGTGCACAGGCCGCTGGGAGCGGTGCCGCCAGCGGACGCCGCGGCGCCGGTGCAAGGCTGCGACTGTGTGGGGCGAGCGCTCACGGTCGGTCGATCGTCCTGCTGCGCGAGGTCCTGCTGCCACTTGAAGAGGAAGATGAGCCCGTGCACCTCGCCAAGCGCCTGCATCGAGCCGCTGTCGAGGGAGTAGACCTCCTCAAACTGGACGCCTTTGACGCCCATCTGCTCGACGAGCTCGGTGAAGACGCCGGGGTCGGACTCGATGGTGCACCAGTCGGTCATATCGGTGAGAGCAGCTGTCCAGGCGCCGCCTGGATTCGACACTTCAGCTTGGTATAGTATCATCTGATGCTTCTCGAGGGGGTATCAGGGATGTGTGGCAGCCCGCTGGCTGTGTGTCTTGTGAGCTTGTTTGTGTCTGTGTGTCGCTCGAGCGTGTCGTCATCATCTGTCTTGCGTCCACCCATACCGCGTTGGTGTCCAGTCCGAGCCTGACTGTTCTTCACCTTACTACATACATACATAGGGTATGCTCTAGGCCTCTGTGGGGACCCATCTCGGCTGGGTATCAAGGTATCATCGGCGGCCGCGCAGCGAAGCGACAATTCACACTTCTCACCGAGGACCGAGCCCTCCCGCATGGTCCGCCCCGGTATCATTCAAACTCTTTGCGCTTCCGCCGTACCCGCGCGCCACGCCCACCAAGACGGCGGAGGCGGCAGAGGCGACGCTGGCCACCATGCTCTCAGACAAGGCCGAGGAGCTGGCGGCCGCGTCACGCCGCTGGGACGGGCTTGTCGAGAAGCGCACGGCCTTCGACGCCAAGGTTGCGGCGGCAAGGGCGAAGGCGCAAGCGGCTGTGGAAGTCGGGCAGCAGCGCAAGGCGGCGAAGACGGCCGCGAGCGAGGAGTTTGCGCGCCAGCAGCTCGCATCGGCGCAGGCGATGGGGGCGGCGGCGGGGGACACCGAGTCCGCAGCGGAGCCCGCCACGGCGCCTAACCCCGCGCCCCCCGCGGCGCCGGCCCCGGCCGCAGCCGTGCAGGCCGCGGCCCCTCCCACGGCTGCAGCCGCACCGGCTGCGGCCGCGGGCCCGTCAAATGCGACGACGGCCGCCATTAGCGCCCTCCTCGCCCAGCGCATTGCTTAGTGGTGCGCTCGCCTCCCTCCTGCGCGACGCTCATTCGAGCGCGTTGTCTGTCTTGGCGCGCGCGCAGCGCGCGCGAAGAGGTGTGAAGAGGGGGGTCGTGTCCGGTGTGAAGGGTAACCCACCAGGGTATCAGCCTATCCTCTAGGGGCCCAATGCGGGTCCTCTCAAGAGGGTATCAGGGTATAGCCCTGGGGTATGATCTGGCATACGATGATACTATACCAAGCTGAAGTGTCGAATCCTGCTCGGCAAAGAGGAAAAGAAGAAATTTTGCTCGCCGGCGGCCGCCCGGCAGCTCAAGCACCACGCGCGAAAAAGTCGTTACAACCTGTGCGTCAGTCCTTACCGCCGCCCCCACCGCCACCCTCCCTCGCAGCCATCCTCTCTAGTCTCTCTGATCCTCACTCAGTGCCACCGTCGCCGTCGCCGCCACCGCCGCCGCCCTCACCGCCACCACCGCCATCGCCACCGCCACCGCCACCGCAGCCACCGCCACCGCCACCACCGACCTCTCCGCCACCGCCCTCACCGCGACCGCCCTCACCGTCGCGGCCCCTCCCTCACGCCTGTATGTCACCGCCAAGAAAAAAATCACGAAATTCGAGGCCGAGGCGACGCTCTCGCGCAAGTGAAACGAGGTGAAACGCCCGCATGTCGACGAGCGAGCAAGTACTGTGGCGCCGGGTGGCTCGGTGCGAAGAGGCAATGTGGGGTGAGCCTTCCGCGGACGGAGATCTCTCGCAGCGGGTCGACCTGCTCGAGCTAAGTCTCGGTGTGACGAGTGATGGAACACGAACGGTGGAGGAGCGGCTTGGTGCTATTGAGCACTTGATTGGGCTGACAGAGAGCCCGTACAAGCTGTGCGACCTCTTTTGTGTTGCCGCGCACGAAGTTTGCGCCGCTTGCCTTGAAGACTCGCGTGCGAGGCGCGCAGCTTGGATGGGCGACGCGCGTTTGAAGGCGCTGCTCAGCCAGCGTATCATTGAAGATGCGCCACCTTCTGCTGGCGCGGGTGAGCTCACCAGAGCGAGGCAACGGCTGGAAGCCAACACTTCTCTGGCCTGGTTCATGCGCCTAGGCACCGACCTACCGGCGGCGTACATGCAAAACGCCAATAGTCGCAGCGACCACACGCTCGGTACTGTGTTTGAGGCGCTTCTAGAGGCAGCAGCGCCAGAGCAGCGAGCTAGCACTGTGGCGATTTACGCAGACTGGGTCGAGGCACGGCTGGACGCTAACCTCGTGGTGAGCCATGTTGAGCATGAGGTCGCGGATACCGGCGAGATGCAGGAGGTGAGCTGTTGGCAGTGGTTGCCGGAAGATCAACAGGTGGAGGGCGATGGCCAAAGCCTTACCACGGTTTCGTCCGCTCGGAGCGACGTCAGCACACAGGCAGGCATCCGAGCCACACTCCTGACGCTGCATGAACTGCACGAGCATTGGGCCGTCGAGCACGATGACAACCTCAGCGGCATTCCCGAGGACGGCGACGACTCGGGTGGCACGACAAGCCGCTGGCGGCCCGAGGGCATGGGCATTGGCGACTTGCAGGAGGAGGAGCAGTTGCGCCAGGCCATGGTAGCCTCACTCAATGAAGGCATCGGGTCACAGCTACCTCAGGAAATGGAGGTTGCTTCCTCGGCGCAGCGGGAAGGGCAGGAAGTCGAGTTGTACACCAATGCACCCGACGGACGGCGCCCTCGACGGCGCCGCGGCCGGCTCGGGAAAGAGAGGAAAAGAGCCGTGCGCCGTCTCGCAGAGAATTGTATTTATTATTTTGGAACTCTCTCCATGGAAGAATGTGCTGGGCGCGCGGTTGTGAGTGTGTGTGTGAGTGAGTGAGTAAGTGAATGACCGGTCGCGGTCGTGTGTGTATCTGCTCGTTGTCGAGTATACAAAAATAACTTGGGCACGCCCCCTGGACCCCTCTCCTGCCCTGCTGCGCCGTCTAAATGAATAAATACGTCCTCACCTCTGCAGGATTTCTGCGCTGACTAGTCCCGCTGTTGGCGTTGAAAAATTCCTCCTTGCGGCAATCGTTCACGTAAACGGCGACTCAGTGCATCCTTCCTTGAGTGACGGCGTGTCGATCTATGATCAAACCCGCCTTGGAGACGGCGTTGGTGCTTGGTCGTTCAGACGTTCACGTTCACGGCGACTCGATCTGCAGCTCCCTTTGTGGACGGCGTGTCGACAATGATCAAACCCGCCTTGGAGACGGCAGCCACCACCACCAGCATCCCATGTCCGGCGCCGTATCCCTTTCGGCGTCGACGCGAGCTTGGCGCGACCGAGCTCGTGGTATCGTATTGCACAGCGCCCCTCGCCTGGCTGAAGGGCGCGGTGGACGACCTGAGGTGCCTCGGGGCCAGCGTCTCCAGAGTCCACGTGGTGTGCAAATGCGGGCGACGGCCGAATGCATCCGAAGTTCCGAGTGGAGCCACAGTCAGATCGGCAAGGAACGTGGGCCGCAACGACCACACCTTCGCCGACTTTATCGCGACCCGCTACGACACGCTCCCTGCGTCCATCTTCTTTCTCAAGGACACCTCGGCGGGAGCCGCCGCCGGCCCTCGCAGCGGGAAAAATACGCCCTTGCCCATCCATCTTGTTGGGTCTGAGCTGCAGGCGTCGGAGGAAGGTTTTGCATGTGGCAGCGAGCCGCCCACTAACCTTGTGCCGCGCGAGCGCGCGCAGTCACTATGGCACGCGGCGCACGAGGCGGACGAGTTTCGCTTGGTAGACTACCACCGAGAGCACGAGCAGAGCCGTCTCGCCGCGCAGAGCCCCCCCTTCATCTCGCCGTCACGCCCGCTGTGGCGGTTTGTGAAGACCACCTTCTCCCGCGCCACGGCGAGCCACTTGGACTCCGCGCTCCATCCACTGCGTCTCGTGTGCTACGGGGGCACCTTCGCCACAACCGCAACGAGCGTGCACCGTCAGTCGCGCAGAGACTGGCGCGCTCTGCGCAATGCCCTCACGCGAGGTGACAACATCGAGGAGGGGCACTACACGGAGCGGCTGTGGGCGGCGCTGCTGACGGCGCCGGCCTCGGCGGAAGACGCCGCCTCTGCTTTGCTCGGTGGCGCTGGAAGGGGAGGGCGCGACTTCCGCTTCGATCGCACGAAGCCAATCCGGTTCCTTTCTGGCGTGGCCTTGAGAGACTGTCTCCCTGGTCTTATCTGGCAGCACAACCCGGCGGAGGATTCTGAAAGGGCATCCGTGCCCATCGCCGCGGCTGTCGTCGGCGCTGCCGTCGGCGCTCTCGCGTTCGTTGCGATCAAAAAAGCGCGGCGACGCATCTCGACGGGTGCGCCGGTTGCGCCAACGGCATGCTCCATTACGTCGTGGGGGGCAGCTCATTAGGGACGGCACAAGCCTATGGTTCCTAGTTGGTGTGTGTGAATGGCTTTTTTGCGCGTCCAGTCGGTGTGTCGCCTGTGTCTTATTTTTGTTTTTCGCGGGGGTGCGTAGCGGGAGTTGGCCTCTGCTGTAACGTCTAGTGGCGTGAAAGTGTGATTCACCAAATATGATGCTCAGATAAAAATGCTTAGGTACACCCTCACCCCGCCTACTGACGTTACACGTAAGCGCTAGAAGCGACTCCTGCGAGGAAAAGAAAATTATTTGCTGGTCAGTGCAACACCCAGCACTCGTTTACTCAGCACTCGGCCTCAGCAACGGTGTCAGCTATTCCAGTGGCGGCAGTGCTGCACGAGCACCTGCTCCGCTTACCATCTGTGATGGTAAAAAAGCACTTCCGGGTGAAGGGCAGACCCATGTTCCAAGTAGAAACGCCAGTATTCATACTTGCTTGCAGTTGCTCTTCGAGTCGGCACATGACTGTGTAGACGCCATCGTGGAACCAAGCATCGCCTTCGAGCTCCGACCGCTCCGTCTTCTCCCAGGATAACTTGTGAGAGACCACTTGGTGCGCCTTCTGCTCGAGCGCCCAATCCTTGACCTTGAAATCGACCGAGGCCTCGGTTTCTGTCTTCTCTGGCAAGTTGGCGATGCTTCTTGACGCCAGCTGAGCGAGCCCCTCTAGCATTCCATGCACATGGAGGTTCCAGCTGTGCTCTTCTTGCTTATGGTGCTGCTCAAAATCCATGGTCGAAATATTGGCACCGCCCACAGTGTAGGAGAAGGATTTCTTCTCTCTGCCGCACACATGGCTCTTCAGGATCTTCCTCCACTTGAGTTCCACAGCAATACCAATCGTAAGGCCCGTAGCTTCGATCCACTCGTCTTTGACCAGCGCCCTCCACGTGGTGCTCACGTCTTCTGGCGTATCGGCTCGGTCGTAAGCAGCAAAGACGCCCGCAGTGGATCCGAGGCTAGAAGTTGGGCCCACCATCCATCTTCCAAAGCGGGAGTACCACATTGCCTTGTCTGGATCGCCGCGCATGATGTACACGGCGTGGTCGTTCGCCAGATCGTCACCGCGCCGGTTGTAAGTGCCGAGATATTGATGATTGGCGTTGACGGGGAGCTCTCCGGAGAGATAGACGGCGGGCGCGCCACGCAGAGCAGCCGCTCCAGCTTCCCCCGCGTCTATTCTCATTTCTGGGGCGAGTAGCATACTACCGGTCACATTCACTGCCCAATGTTGTAGGCTGTTCTTCTCAGGCACCAGGCTCGGGCTGAACAATACCCCCATCCAGGGCAGTCCGTTGCAGTGCCCGACGTTTGTGACGTTTGTCAGCGTCCAACCCGCACTGTACCACATCGCCTTACTAGCGTCGCTACGTTGGATGTAGACAGCGCGCTCGTTGACCAGGTCGCCTTCCCGTCGGTCGTACGTGCCTAACCACTCGTGCGCGGCGCCATCAGGAAGAGAGCCTGAGAGATGAACAACCGATGAGCCCTGTTCGCTCGGTTCTCGCCGCCTCGCCCTGCGCCACTTGGGCCGGTGAGGCGGCGCCCCGCGCGGCGCGTCCCTCGCCCCGTCACGCCGACCCCTGCGCGCACCGCTCATCTTCAGCCCTCTCGGGGTTACTCTTGCGCTCACGCAGGGGAACCCGGCGGTACTCCCTTCCCCCCACCTCCGACGGGTTAGGTCGGTTCTGCGCCCCTTTGGCGCCTGTGCATGTCCCGCGTGCCCGCCTGCCAGGGCTGATGCCAAGGCCAAATCAACAACATGCCCGGCTGATGCCAGGGCCAAACCCACTGCCCGGCTGGTGCCAAGGCTCAATGACTCTAAGTCCCGGTCCGGCATGCCAACGACGCAGCCCGGCAAGCCCACGACGCACGGCTTTACGTGTGCAAGCGCTCGCTCTTTGCTCATTTGCTTTCTACTCTCCACCTTCACTTCCATCTTTCTCACCAGCGCGGCGATCGTTCAACCCGGGCACCACAGCGCTGTGGTGCTTACTGGCCCATGTGAGCTCACCAATGAGGGCGCATGTGCAACCTCACCAAACTATCCCGGCAATTACGGCAACGACGAACGGTGTGTGATCAGCAATGTCCCTACCAATCCGCTCGAGGTGCTCTGGTTTGACGTAGACCAGAGCAAGACCGTCGTCGCCTCCGAGTCGCCGGCTACTTGCACCGACTACCTCACGGTCAACGGTACACAGTATTGTGGCGACTCTCAGTCTGGCCCCGCGGGTATGGTGCCAGAGGACGGTATCATCACTTGGGTTTCGGGCTCGTCTACCGTCAAGCGTGGCTGGAAGGTGTGCTGGGCTGCCCCTCAGCCAACGAGGTTTGTCGACCCACGCGAGACAGCATTTATGGAGCTCGATGTTGACGGGGACGGCACGGTTACGCTCGAGGAGATGGGCTTTGAAGGCACCGGCCACCCACGCCGGCGGATGTTTGTGCCTCTATTGATTGCCGCCGGAGAGGTTGTCGCAACTTATGGAGCCAGTGCCGTGGCAAGCGAGGCCGCAGCCACGACTGTAGGTGCAGGGCTCACGACAGAGCTGGCGGTAGCCCTTGGAGTTGGGGCAGGTGCCACGGCGGCCGTCGGTGCGTATGCCGCCAGCAACGGCGATTTCTTTGAAGGCGTCCAGCACCTCAAGAGGGAGTACAACGCTTTCTTTGAGCAAGATGTTTGCCAGGCGTCCTGTGGTCGGGCGACTTGTGGGGTTATCAGCCAAGGGGTTACTTGCTCCGAGCTCTCAAATCTTGGTTGTGACTGCCACGGTTGCTGCGACCTCGAGGTTGATGAGTCCGGGATCGTCACTTATGACAGCAACGCCTACTACTGCGACTGCAAGTGGACGTCAAAGCATGCCTGCCCAGGTTCTCCATCGAGCCCCCCCCCCGGGAATTCAGGCCTATGCCAAGGACGACGGCTCTCCTTGCTTTAAGTTCTGCTGCGAGGGTGCTACGCATGCTGATATGGCGGGTATGTCACGCATGATGGGACGGGTGAGCAGCAGCACGTAGGTCGTAGCTTCACGGGAAGCAGCAAACTCAAGCGACGATGAACCAACCGCAGCCTTGATTTCACCATCACATATGCAGAGAGAGAGAGGAGGATATGCAGTGGTTGCGGTCCCTGCACAACGGGGAGATTGCATGCTTTTCCAGCAGCTCCGCTCATCATGCCTCCACATTCGGTGCAGTGTTTTCTTTTGAATTGGCTCCGGTGGTTTGCCTGTGTTAGTGCCAGCATGCGCCAGAGTCAACAATTGTGTCGTGGAGGATTGGATTTATTAATTCGAAAGGGGAAAAAGAAAACCGGCCCCAAATCCTATCCCCTCCCTCGCCCCCCCCGGCCCAGCGACTCCACAAGGTTGGCACGCTGTTCAGCCACCTCCAGCCCGTTGGCACGCCGTTAAGCCACATTCAGCCCTTGACTCCCACGAGAATGTCGCCGCCGTCGGGCACCCTCGCGCTGGTCGTCATGCTCGCGCTCATCTCAGGCTTCGCCGACGTGATCACTTGGGTTCGCTTCGAGAGCTTCGCTGGCCTGCAGACGGGTAACATGATCTTCATTGGCGAGGCCATCTTCGTGCAGTCGCTGCCGGGTGCTTTCGCCACAATCTCTTACAAGTTGGCGATGATCGCCTCGCACTTTTTTGGCGTCTTCCTGTTCTGCGCCCTCGCCCATGTCACACGCTGGCCCGTTCGCGTGGGCTCCTTGCTCCTCGCTGCCCTGACGGCGGCAGCCGCGGTGCTCGACTTGCTGTTTGAGAGCAGGTGGGCCGCGTGCCCCGTATCTGCCTCGCTTGGCGCGATGAACTTTGTGAGTTCGCCCAATACTCTGCTCGAGGGCAAGGTCTTCATGATGACCACGCTAACGACCGGTAACCTCCAAAAGTGCGCCAAGATGCTCTTCTACGCTGTCAGCGACCACGGACTCAACGCCGAGGAGCGAGCGCAGACGCTGTACGCGGCGGCGACCATCTTAAGCACGATTTGCGGAGCGTCCCTCGCCGGCCTCGCTCTCTATGCCAGCCCATTCGGAACGGCCACCACCAGCCCGTCTTGGTGGTTGTTGTTTGTGGCGGGCGCTCAATGCGCCACGCTGCTGTACCACGACTTCCTGCTCAAGCCGAAGTCGGAGTCGTATCCACTCGAGCACGGCCGCATGTCGCCGCTCGTCGAGCCGCTCGCTGCTGATGCGGGCTCGGCGCAGGCGCAGGAAACGTGCAACACGGCGTGTTTGGGATGTTCGGAGGGCGACGGAGAGCGGACGGCCGGCAACGCGGCGGAAGATGGGCTCTATCCTTCTCCTCTCCGCGTGACGGTCGATCGAGGGGCGGCCGATTGACTGCGATTGAGAAGATGTAGAGACTAGAGTGCGAGTTCTGACATGCCGTTTATCGTTTCTTTCCCTCGCGGGAGTCTGCTTAGGCGGCTCCCGTGGTGTACCTGTGTTCGTGCCAGTGCGTACCAGTCGCAGTCCCGTGCCCAGTGTGTGTTGTGAGGGTGTTTGCTGTGAATGGGTAGATAGGTCCCGTTTGCCGTTTATCGGTCTGTCTGGCTCCCAGGCAGATGGATGAGCTCATATGCTGGCTGTATTGAGGGGCCAGACCCGGACACACAACAAGGAACGCTAGGTAGGAAATGCCAGCTCCCAGCTGGTGGGTGGGTGGGTGGGCCTTTCGATTGGCCGGCGGGTCCGTTTCACGAGGCACCACCCTCATGTTCACAGCCTTGTTATTGAGAAGAAAATACCTCCTCTGGCGCTGTGCGCTGGTCTATGAGAGGTTGAGGTGCGAGCCCTGGAGGCCCTGGGGATGGGGGGAGACCCGCGTTCACAACGATCCACATCCACACCGTCCTTTTGGCACTCTTACCTCCCCATAGGTCGTCTCTCTCATGTCCACCATTGGCCATGGTCCGCATCTCCGCGCTGCCGCCGGGGAAGTATCCCGTGGTCATGTCTCTGGTCTGCTTGGCCATGATCTCAGGAACGATCGCCGTCACCAAGGCCAACCACCAACTGGCCAGCGTCTGGGATGTGCTAAACTCGTGAGCGCCCCTGCCCCGCAGCAATGCACGTGCCGATTGCTCATTTCCCTGCCCGCGCGCGCAGGTACTTCCACTTTGATGCGTTTGCGCTGGTCTTGGGCACAATCGTTGAGGATAATGACGTGAGCCCACGCAGAGCGTGGAGAGAGAGCCACTCCGAGCCCGCACGCGTCGCTCACCCCTTTCCGCTTCCGGCTAAGCCGCCCGAGGTCCTCCGGCCGCCACCAGAGTGGGTGCTGGCGCAAAGGCGAAGACTTAGGGAGAGCGGTGGTGCGGGAGGACGCGCGGGGCTGCCTGTACACTGGCTTGCCGACGAGATGACTGACTGATGAGCGACGATCGAGAGCGATGACTCCTTCGCGCTTGGGAGGCCGTTGAAGCGGGTGGGTTTGAAGGCATGCTCATGCTTTTTAGCGCTTAGGGTACCACGCATGAAAGAAAAGAAGGCAGACACAAGGCAACAAGAGGGGATGGGAGGACGGCATGTGCTCTCTGTTTTTTTTCGGGTTGGCTGCGCACATGATCGACTAACACTAGCAAGCACCCCACCTACCTCGCGCCAGCCGATCTTCACATGGCCGGAGTGCAGCGAGTTAGTAACCTCACACCCAGGGACGGGGAGCTGAGCACGCTGGATGATCGGAGCTGATTGCTTGGCGGATTTCTTCTCGATCTCTGGTCGGTGCGTAAAAACACCCGCGCAGGTCCAGATGTCGTGTCTCGCGCCTTGCGGGGGGGGGGAGCGGAAAGGAGGAACCTCTTCCCAAGAGCACCACTCTTGGAGCGCCGCCACTACCACCCAGAGCGCTGCAAGCAGCGCCGGGCAATGACGGCTTACCGCCCACCCAGCCCCCCCTCGGCACACCCCGGCAGCCAATGTGTGACGGCTCGAACCCGCTAAGCCATCCCGCAAGCGGGATGGCCCGCCACTCGAACCCGCAAGCGGGCGTACGAACCGCGAGCGGCTCGCACTCGTGACACGCAGGCGTCCGACTGACGGCGCCGGGGCTAGGCGACCGAAGAGGAACTACGGCAAGAGAACCGCACACCACCCGCTGACGGCCGGCGGCGAGGTGGTTGAGCTCGTGAGCGCCGCGGACCTCAAGGCGCTGGAGAGGCGCGCGTGCAGGCTGCTGAAGAGCGCGTCGAGGAGTGCGTCGCTCAGAACGCCGCGCAGGACGCCAAGATCGGCGCGCGCTCCGCGACAAGCCGGCCCCGCCCAACCCGCCGGCGGCCGCGGCTCGCCCGCCGGCAGCGGCGCGGCGGCAGCTCTCCTCCGCGACCGGCGACGAGACCGAGTTCGCCATCACGGGGAGGAAAGCGACGCTCTCCTTCAACAGCCGCACGCCCGACCTGACGGCGACCCGCCTGACCGGCGAGGGAGGCGGCAAGCTGACGTGCAGCGGCGAGCTGCACGCGACGGACTTTGTCACGGCGGACGGGGAGAGTGTCACCGAGCGGATCGAAGCGCTTCGCGGAAATTTCACTGAGTTCGTCACGGAGCAGCTGAAGGACGGTGTCTCGCAGGGGCTCGCGAGCGTGAGCGAGGAGCTCGAGTCGCTTCGGATGTTTGTGGGCATGGTGCCGCCGTCGCCTCCGAGCAACGCCTCCGTCGCCGCCACCACCCACGCCGCCTCCGGTAGCGCCGCCTCCAACCTTTCCGCCAGCGTGCGTTTGGTCGGTCTGCACAGTTGAGTACCTCAACCTCGCCGACACCAACTCGAACCTGAAGGGCTTCCGTGGCGGCTTCGCCACCGACGCACACGCCTACTACGTGCCGTACAGCAACGGCGCGTTTCACGGCTACGCGGCGCGCGTCAGCATCTCCGACTTCTCCTCCTCGGGCGTCAAGTACCTAAACCTCGCCGAGACCAATTCAAACCTGAAGGGGTATGCTAGTTGCTAGACCGGACAACTCCCTATCTGACACAACGGCGGGCACGTCGCCCCATGGTGCGCGTAGCTATGACAGGGACCGCGGCCGCGGAGCCGGCGGCAGCTGACCCCACCTGTGCCCTGAGCCTGACCCCATAGAGTACGTACGGTCTGGCTGGACCTGGAGAGTGGAGTCGGACTGTCGCGGTGGAGTGGCGTCTGGGGGCCTCTTCACCGCACAATCAATGGAGGCTCGCACATCATTCTACAATCATGAATCAACTCCAGCGCTCACGGCGCAACTAAGACGTAAGAGCCACACCCTGCCAGTATAGCACCGCTCAAGGAAAGGCAACGACGCACGGGACACGGAGTAAGCACGCGAGTACGGCGACGGAGCCTCAGCTGTGCTCCCCCGGCCCTACCCCCCCCCCCCCCCCCCAAACCATAACCTCCAGAGAAAGGCTCGCCGCGCAGCACACCGCTGCGCAAAAGCCCCCATCACTGCGAGAGCGCGCGGCGGATATGGACCCAGACCCATGTGGGTCGCCGACGCGGCAAACGCTTCCCGCCCCTCCTCCCCGGCGGGTCGCTGTGCCTGCTCATGTGAATTGCTCAAGATGGCGTCTGTGTGCTGTGGCGTCTGCCGTGAGTGCGGCCGCCGAAGAGTTAGACATGCTCCTGCGCCGCCTGCACCGAGACCGCGGACTCCTCCGAGACCACCGAGACCGTCGCCTCGCCTCCAGAGCCGTCGCCCGCGGTGGTTGTCTTCGCAGAGCTGCGGCGGCTGATCGCGGGTACGAGCCGGCTGCCACGCTTGGCGATGCTGCCCGAGAGGCGGCTCATCCTTGCGACGCTGCCCGACTGAGCGGGAGTCGCGCCGAGGTCCTTTGCCAGAAGCGCGAGCGACACCTGCGGAACGGAACGCCCTGGCTGGTGAGTCCCGCCAGTGCGCAAGGCGAGATGTGGGAGAGACAAAGCGCGCGCCGGGTGGTGGCGCCCCGGGAAGCACGAGCGTGCCAGGGTCTTGTAGAGCCCGTCGGCGATGAGCTCCTGCGGCGTGACTTCGAACATTCTGCCAAACTCGCAGCCGCCGAGGTCCGGGTCGTTCTCGTGCGCCATGACGATCTTCAGCTTGTCTTTGCGCGCCTGCTGGACCTGGTCGGCCAGCCGCGCGTCGCTGAAGCTGTCCTCGTTGAGGTAGAGCAGCATGTGGGTCGCGGTGGCCGGCCGAGCATCGGCGGTGGAGATCGTGAGACCGGCAAAGGCGGCGGCGATCTTGTTGGCCAGCTCCAGGGCGCCCGCGTTGGCCGGCGAGGCCCAGAGCATGGTCTCCTTGGCAAAGGCGAGCAACTCGCTCTCGGGCTCGCCCGGCACGCAGAGCGGGAGGGAGGTCTGGTTCAGGTAGTTGGGCGAGCAGAGGAGCACCGCCTGCGGTTCAAGGGTGCCGGGGCTGAGGTCTCGGGAGGGGCGAGAGGGCTGCGGCTGTGCCCCGCAGCGCCTCGACGATGGTCTTGAGCGAGACGCGCTGGAACTCCACAACTCGCATGTAGATGGTGTGCGTCCAGCCCTTTTCAAAGATGTCCGGCTGCAGGTCCTCCGGGCATTCGCCGCGCAGCGCCTGCAGCGTCGCGCCGCCCTTTGCAGGGTCCGCCTCTTGGACGAGGACGATCGGCTTGCTCTGCTCGAGCGACGAGCGGATCTCGCGGAGGCAGTTCTGGTGGCACGCAAGCAGGCGGGCGGTGAGCCGTGGGGAGTGTCGAGGGGCGCAGCAGACTCGGGTGCGTTGAGAGCCAGAGGATCCCGAGCGCGGGACAGGGCGGCGAGAGCGCGCCTTGGAGCGGAAGTAGCCACACGAGAGGAAGAAGAGGATGACCTGCGAGTGCTGGATGTACTCCTCCAGCGACCCAATATCCTTGAGATCATCTACCTATGAGAGCACTCCGCGGTGCGTCAGAAGGGCTGTGTGTAGCTAGAGCAGCGCGGCTGAGCCTGTGCGCGCGTCGAGAAAGATCTTGAGGCCCGGCACCAGCAGCTGGAGCTCACTCTTGATGTTTCCGACGGCGTCTTGACCGGTCGACCTGCACGGTTAGGGGGTTGGAGTTGGATGCGGCCTGGCTTGATCATCCTCCTAGCTGCGCGACGCACCAGATGTGAGAGAGGAAGAGGTGCCACGTGAGGCCGGTCCCGATGCTCATCTCGGGGGGCTGCTTGGTCGAGACGAGGCGGATCGTGGGGACCTTGGCGACGCGGCGGGCGGCGACGACGGCGCCGATTAAGAAGAAGACGAGCGCAACAGCAACGAGCACGATCATCGTGTCCACGATCGCATTGAGCTTTCCGAAGCCGAGGACATCGGCGGGGTCGGCTCCCTGGTACCGCTCCTCGATGCCGAGGAAGATGGTGGTCCAGTTGGTGCCGAGGAAGAGGAGGAGGAGGACGAGGCTCGTGGCGACGGCTAGCACGTCGTCCTCGACCCGCTTGTACGGCCGCACGACGGCGAGCACGACGGCGTAGCACGAGCAGATCAGGGTCGCCACCACGAGGCGAAGGAATGCGTTCTTCTCCGGGATCAGCAGCACGAAGCCCGTGAGCACGAGCTTGCGCGCCAGCTCGACCGCCTCCCACCAGTACCAGGTCTTCTCGTACTCCCGGTGGAGGAAGGCGGTGGCCCGCGTCAGAGCATTCGGCGACTTGGCCTGCAGCGGCTTGTAGCAGGCGGCGAGGAGCGACGTGAAGAGGACCAGCGAGCCGGCCGGCCAGAGGACGATGAAACCAAGGGCCAGGGCGGTGATGGACTCGTGATCCTCGGTGTAGCACTCGACGCTCGCGTCCTGCCGCATGTAGGAGACCTGCTCCAGGGGCTCGTTCGGCGGAGAGATGGTGTAGGCCTATCAGCAGCACATTGCCTGAGGGGCGGCGTGAGCAACGGCAGTCATCACTTTGAGGCGCCTGACACGACCACGAGCGGAAGATGGAGGCGCTGATGGAGGGCACGAAGCAGAAAATGAGCACCAAGCCGGCCGGCGTGAGGTCGAGGAGGCCGAGGGCCGCCTCCGCCCACAGCTTTGGGCGCGGTGACGCGGCACGCCAGCGGCGGAGCCGCAGCGCGATTCCCGTTCCCATGAGCAGGGCGATGAGGACGACGGGGGAGAGCGCGCTGACGACGAGCCGCGTACCATAGCCGAGGCACTGCTCCGGCAAGAAGAAGCCCGACCAGTCGATGGAGATCGCGCTGGCCAGCTTGTCGGTCCAGCCCGTGTACTTGTCCGGCAGCCGCGCCGAGTAGGTGGACGACAAGACGGTGCTGATCTGGTAGAAACCAAACAGGATCTTGACCTTGGCCGTCATTCCGCCCCCGACGTAGTACTTGACGGAGCGGTCTGCAAAGCGAAGGATTGGGCCGATGAAGCGCTTCTCCCGCCAGTCCGTCATGCTGTAGGCCCACGCCACGAGGCCGCACGCGACGCAGAGGCCGAGGACGAGGCCCGCGATGCGACCCGCAGCGGCGCCGCGCGCTCCGCACTCTTTGCACTCGTCGCCGTCGACGAGGTAGTGATTCTCCGCGGCGCAGAGCTCGCACTCGGGGCCGGTGAAGTCCGAAGCGCAGTACTCGTCCGAGCCCGCCGCCTGCAAACGGCGAGACGCCTGCTTGGCTCCGCGCTCGTTGCCGGCGCACCGCGCCTCGCCGGCCTTGTCGCCCCCAAAGTCGCGGCACGCCGTCAGCACGGCGGAGGAGGGGCTGGCGCGCCAGTAGCCGGCTGGGACGCCGAGGGTCGCGAGAGAGGTGTCGTCCGAGCACTCGGCGTTTGGCGGGCATGGCTTGCAGTAGTCGGTCGGGGAGGAGAAGATCTCGGCCGGGTCGGCGCTCTTGAGCAGGTAGAAGTCCTTCTGGCAGACGGAGCAGGTGACGGCGCCGCGCTCACCACTGAGGGGGTGAGGGCAAGGGACGCACTGGCCCTGGCCGGGGTTGGCGGCGTACGTGCCTGCAGCACACTCGCTGCAGGCGCTGCTGCCGACGCCAGAGGTGGTGCCGGGCTCACAGCGCTCGCACTTGGAGAGGCCGGGCGTGGCGGCGAAATGGCCGGGCTCACAAGGCTCGCACGTCTTGTGGCTGACCGCGCCCGGCGCCGCGCTCGCCGTGCCGGCGGGGCAAAGCTCGCACGAGGCGCTCGAGGCGGAGCCGCTGGTCGGGCTGAAGCTGCCCGCGGGGCAGGGCTCCCAGACCATGCTCGTGGCGGCTCCCTCCACCTCGCAGTAGCCGCCCGGCGGGCAGGGCTCGCACGACGCCTCGCCGACCGAGGAGGAGTAGCTCCCGGGGCGGCAGGGGTAGCACTCGGTGGCGCCGGTGCCAGGCTGCGCGTGGGGGCGTGGGGGGGGGGCGGGGGGGTAGGTTTTGGGGTGCGGGGCGCGCGGGGGGGTTTCCAAGGGGACGGGCCCCTGGTTAAAATTATTGCCCCCAAAAAAGAGGCCCCCCTTCTCTAAAAACTGTCGGGGCGGGGCGGGATAACTTGCTTACTTCCCCCCCTAAAAATCCCCCCCCGCGCCCCCCGAAATAACCTTTTTTTTTTTTT
>NW_005199601.1:225864-230008 GCF_000372725.1 Emiliania huxleyi CCMP1516 | reverse complement strand
CGCGGCTGCCGCCGTCAGGGCAGCGAGGAGCAAGGACCCCACGCGAACGGGCCAGCGTGTGACATGGGCGAGGGCGCAGAACAGGAAGACGCCAAAAAAGTGCGAGGCGATCATCGCCAGCTTGTAAGAGATTGTGGCGAAAGCACCCGGCAGCGACTGCACGAAGATGGCCTCGCCAATGAAGATCATGTTACCCGTCTGCAGGCCAGCGAAGCTCTCGAAACGAACCCAAGTGATCACGTCGGCGAAGCCTGAGATGAGCGCGAGGGCGACGACCAGCGCGAGGGTGCCCGACGGCGGCGACATTCTCGGGAGTCAAGGGCTGGGCTGAACAGCGTGCCACCCTTGTGGAGGGAGGGGAATAGAGTTTATTTATACCAAAAGGAGGGCTACACGACGCCCTCTACGCTGGGGTGCCGGCGCAATAGAGTTTTGCAAGGATTGGCTTACGCACTCTTCACACAGGGGCACTCACAGCAGACTGTGAAGGTTCACGGGGCCGACTACAGTGTACAGCGGGGAGGAGTGGATTCTAGAGCTACTGTAGGAGTGGATTCTAGCTGTCCTACTGTCCTCGCTGTCGGGGATGGTGGCGGGTGCACCTGGAACTGCCCCGGGGCGCACGGGATGCAGCTGTCGCTGCTCGCCGCCCCGCGCGCCGGCATGCGCGTCCCTGCGGGGCACGGCGTCGGGTCTGCCGTCCCCTGCTCGCAGAAGTTGCCTTCAGGGCACTGCCCGCTGCAGGTGGGGCTGCTCAGGTCGGTCTCGTTCCCGAAGAAGCCGGCGGCGCAGTCGAAGCACTTGAGGTCGCCGGTGAAGGCCTCCGCGCCGTCGCCGCTCGTGCGCGGCATGTACTGCCCTCGCTCGCAGATCCAAGTGATGCGCGCCTTGGCGCTGACGGTCGTCTTGCCGACATTGCCCTTGAAGCTCGTGGCGACGATGGTGGCGCCGACGCTGTCTGCGTTCTCGGAGGCGTACTCGATCGCGGCGCCGCCCTTGTCAGCCTTGTTGAGCTCAAAGACGGAGTCGCTGATCTGGAGTCTCTCCGACTGCTCGGCAAAGAGCCCGCCGCCGCTCTTCCCCGCCTCGCAGCGCGAGACCGTCACCCCCTTGAGGTCGAGCCGGCTGCCATCCCGAGATGCTCGCCGCACGTGCAGTTGGAGTCGGGCGCGCACAAGAGAGTCTCCGACGCGCGGCTCGCCTGACGGGGAGGGGGGGGCGAGGGGCGTGGGCTCAAGATTCTGTTCACATGTGTACATGTACCCCCGTCGAGACGCGCGCGCGCCTGGGCGGCCCGGACGGTGACGCCTCCGCAGATCTCGATCAGGGATGCGGTGTTCGGCTCTCCGGACCAGTGGCTCTGGTCGGACCACGACGACGTGTCCGTGTTCTCGAGGGAGCCGGTCCAGCGCACGATGTCGACGGCCATTGACCTCGGCTGAGCTGCTGTAGTGGCGATCTCGGCCGCATCTCTTTCTGGGAAAGCAAATTCTTTTCCCCCGGGAACCCCCCGCTTGCGCTGTGCTGACTCGTGACCGTTCCTGCGTGACTCGGACTATCTTGGACGCACAACCAGCGGGGGGGGTTCGCGCACGCATTTATTTTTATACCCAAATTTCTTTTTCGTGGCGTGACGAAGCCGCCAACGAAAACGAATCCCTTCAGGTTGGAGTTCGTGTCGGCGAGGTTGAGGTACTCGACTCCCGAGGAGGAGAAGTCGGAGAGCGAGACGCGCACCGCGTAGCCGTGGGGCGAGCCGTTGTTGTCTGGCACGTACGAAGCCGCCAGCGAATCCCTTCAGGTTGGAGTTTGTGTCGGCGAGGTTGAGGTACTCGACGCCCGAGGAGGAGAAGTCGGAGAGGCTGACGCGCACCGCGTAGCCGTGGGGCGAGCCGTTGTTGTCTGGCACGTACGAAGCCGCCAGCGAATCCCTTCAGGTTGGAGTTTGTGTCGGCGAGGTTGAGGTACTCGACGCCCGAGGAGGAGAAGTCGGAGAGCGAGACGCGCGCCGCGTAGCCGCTCCGCCCGCCGTCGTTCGGTTGTTGGACGGCACGTAGTAGGCGTGTGCGTCAGTGGCGAAGCCGCCACGGAAGCCCTTCAGGTTCGAGTTGGTCTCGGCGAGGTTGAGGGACTCAACTCTGCAATCCGACCAAACGCACGCTGGCGGAAAGGTCGGAGGCGGCGCTACCGGAGGCGGCGCAAGCGGCGGCGACGGAGGCGACGGAGGCGACGGCGGCGACGGTGGCACCATGCCCACAAACTTGCGAACCGCCTCGAGCTCCTCGCTCACGCTCGCGAGCCCCTGCGAGACACCGTCCTTGAGCTGCTCCGTGACGAACTCAGTGAAATTTCCGCGAAGCGCTTCGATCCGCTCGGTGATGGCAGACGGTGAACGAGCTAGCGTGCGGGGACAGCGGCATTGTGCACGGTGCTAAGTGCATTGCCGCTCTTAACGGAGTCGCTTAGGCGGCTCCGGTGGTGTGCCGGTGATAGTACTAGCACGCGCCAGTTCGCACCTGTGTCGAGCCTGTCTGCTGTCAGAGAGACTTCTCTTGTTTAAGGTCCTCCGGGCCAGTTTCGGGGGGCAAACCCCGCCCGGCCCCTGAACCCCAGGTAAGGCCCAGGTGTGGCCTAGGGCATCAGAAGGGACCAAGAGGAGTCCAGTCTGAGCCATAGAGCCCATGTCTTTGCCCCCGAAGGTCGCGTTCAAATGCCCGGAACGGACGTTACAGTGGTGTCCGGCCGGCGCGATCACCGAGCTGTGACGCTCAGGGAAGACTGATGAGGTGCTGGTTTCTTTGCCCAGGGCTGGCCTTCCCCCCAGGCTGGATCAGCTGAGCAAGGTTTGGGGAGAATCCCCCGGTCAGATCTTCAGATATTTTAACGGATGACCGAAATCAGCCCCGTTTTTGCCCATTTTTTTATGGACGTGCTTCTTTCTTGATCCCCGCGATAAAAACGGTATGGCGGTGGAATACTTCTCTGCTGTCGACGCGCAACCAGGGCTCGTGGTTCGTTAACTCCTTGTCACTGACGGGAGCACTGGTCGGCGTGAAGACACAAGATGGCGCTGTTCGCGCCTCCCGTCCACCACTGTCTCGTGGTGCAGAGAGGGGCCTACCCCAACCCAATGCACCCACTACAAGAGACCCTCGAAAGAGACCCAAGACGACCCAGAGCGCAGAGGCCTTCCCAATAGATGGGGGCGGGGGGGAGGGACACAAGCGGCAGACGGCGCCCCCGAGTTCCTTAGACCAAGAGCGAGACGCGCACCGCGTAGCCGTGGAACGCGCCGTTGTGGTGAGGCACGTAGTAGGCGTATGTGTCAGTGACGAAGCCGCCCATGAAACCCTTCAGGTTGGAGTTTGTGTCGGCGAGGTTGAGGTACTCGACGCCCGAGGAGGAGAAGTCGGAGAGCGAGACGCGCGCCGCGTAGCCGTGAGCCGCGCTGTTGCTGTACGGCACGTAGTAGGCGTGTGCGGCAGTGACGAAGCCGCCCATGAAACCCTTCAGGTTGGAGTTCGTGTCGGCGAGGTTGAGGTACTCGACGCCCGAGGAGGAGAAGTCGGAGAGCGAGACGCGCACCACGTAGCCGCTGCGCGCGCCGTAGTCCCACGGCACGTAGTAGGCGTGTGCTTCGGTGGCGAAGCCGCCAATGAATCCCTTCAGGTTGGGGTTGGTGTCGGCGAGGTTGAGGTACTCGACGCCCGAGGAGGAGAAGTCGGAGAGCGAGACGCGCACCGCGTAGCCGTGAGGCGAGCCGTTGTCTAACGGCACGTAGTAGGCGTGTGCGTCGGTGGCGAAGCCGCCACTGAAGCCCTTCAGGTTGGGGTTGGTGTCGGCGAGGTTGAGGTACTCGACGCCCGAGGAGGAGAAGTCGGAGAGCGAGACGCGCACCGCGTAGCCGCTCCGCCCGCCGTCGTTGTTGAACGGCACGTAGTAGGCGTGTGCGTCAGTGGCGAAGCCGCGACCGAAGCCCCTCAGGTTGGAGTTCGTGTCGGCGAGGTTGAGGTACTCCTCGCCACATGCGGAGCATTCGCAGAGCCAGATGCGCCCCGCGTAGCCTTGGGGCGAGTCCAAGTTGTCGGGCACGTAGTCGTCGTAGACGTCCGAGGTGAAGCCGCCAGGGAATCCCTTGAGGTGG
>NW_005199601.1:207507-225764 GCF_000372725.1 Emiliania huxleyi CCMP1516 | reverse complement strand
GCCGAGCGAAGGGTCTTGACGAGTCGTTTGAGTAGCCCTCTGTGTCTTGTAGCGTGCTTTGCACGCGGGTTAAGCATTGCGGCATCGCCGAGTTCTTCGTGCGGCTTGCCGCTCGGCGCCTTCTTGCCTGGCCGATGGCAGCGCAGGAAGGCAGGCGGGGCGGATGTGGGGGCGAGCCTCGTTGGCGACGCCGGCGGCGCAGTCCTTCTTCTTCGCCTTGGTCGGCGCCTTGTTCTTCTCCTTCTTGGCCTCGTCGAGCTGCGCCTGGGGCGCGCGGGGGCGGGCGTGAGCGGCGGCGGCGGCGGCGGCGGCGGCGGCGGCGGCGGCGGGCGGCGGTGGGCGGCGTTGCTCGGGGCGGGTGGCCGGAGGGGGAGGGAGAGGTGCGGCGCAGCCACAAAAGGCACAAGGCTGAAGCTCTCGACGGTGTTGAGGGAGGAGGGGCGGGGCGAGGGAGGGGCGGGGACTCACCTCGGTCTTCGTGTTGATGAACGTCCAGCGCGAGGGCGGGACGAGCTTGGCGTCGTCGTCGCGCGCGAACGACGCGTCCTTGCTGCTCGCCGTGCGGGTGGCGCTGCTGATCGGGGACGCCATGATCCCCTTCATGGACATACACATATGATCCCCTTCTCGGGGAGGTTTCGGGGAGGTTTCTGCTCAGTGGGGTCGTGAGCTCCGCTTTTGCTTTCTTTTTTCTTTCTTTTGGTATTTGTGCATTCGCGCGGAAACAACTCTCGCACCCCACCGCAATCTCCATGCCTCTAGGGTCGCCGCAGACGACGGCTCCAAACTAAGCCCCAAGGGCGCGGCAGCGTGCGTCCCTCCCGCGCGGCACAACCCGCTCTAAAGCCCCCTCCCCCCCATCCGTGCCCCCTCCCTACCCTCCTACCTCGGCCGGCTTCAGGCGCGGCGCGCGCCCGAGATGCCCCGAGATCATCCGAGATGACCCGAGACCACCCCCGACGGAGAGGCGCCGCGCCTCAGAAGAGGCGCACCCCTCAGAAGAGGTACTCGTCCGCCATGCCGACGAGGAGGGGGAAGCGCGGCACGGCGACGGCGAACTCCTCGCCGGCGGGCGCCTCGAGCGAGCCGGGCACAAAGTCGATCGACCCTTCGAAGGAGATGCTCGAGCCGCGCCCGCTGAGGCTCTGGTACACAAACACGCCCTCGCACCACTCGCCCTGCCCGATGCGGCCCGAGTGGCGCTGCTTGTCGTCGCGCCTGTGGTGACGCGCCCCGGACGTGTCCCGATAAAGCTCTTGAGTGACACCTTGACACGCCATGTGCTAACCGTTTGCACGCCTGCGTGACTCGGACGCACGACCAGGAGGGGGGGGGGGGGGCGGGGGGGGGGGCAACGTCTTGCCCCCATCCTTTGGGCTTTCTTCTTCCTTGGGAAAATTCTTCTTCCTTGTTCTTGGGGCGGCCAACGAAAATGATTTGGGCTCGGGATTGTCGGCAAAAATAGCAGCCAATGCTGTCGTACAGGAGCGTCGGCGGGGAAGGCGGGGAAGGCGAGGCTTTGACCGTATTGCGCGATGACCTGAGCGACTGACTCATCGTCCGGCAATGATGGGTCTCCGGCCTTGACGAGGACCCATTGCAGCGCGGTGCGCGCAGGAGGCCAGGACTCCTGCGTCGCAGACGCAGTGACCTGCGCGGATCGAACGGATCGTGTGAAGGAAGGTTGCACCCGCTTTTCCGGGGTCGCGGGATTGGGGTCGGGATCGGGGTCGGGATTCGGGTCGCGGGCTCGGGAGCACGGGTAAGGGGGGTTGATGTAAATGATATAGCAAGGGCGACACCAACAACCACGAGTCCAAGTACGTATCGTCTATCGTCTAAAGCGGGGGGGGCGCAATAAGCTCGAGGCGGTTGTGTTCACCGCGCCGCCTGGCTGGCAGTAGGAGGGTACGCCGTGAGACCACTGTTTTGGTGCCTACCATAAATTCTCGCCGCTGGAACGCTACTTACTTGCAGCTGTCTGTACAGAGATCGGTCAGCACCCCCCAGCCAGAGCTCTGCCGCTGGGGGGGGGGGGGGGGGGTCGTCCATGGCTTTAGATGTGCAGGGGGGGTACCGAGCAGTGTGCGACCGCTCTCAGGAGCCTACCTGAGAGCCCACGACCGCTTGGCAGGCACCTGCGAGCACTTGGAGCACTTGCTTGGAGTGCAGTCATTAATTAACCTCACATCCAGGGCCGGGGAGCTAAGAAGCGCACCCAGCGGGCCAGATGATCGGTATCGGGTTGCGGGCTAGAGAGCCCTAGCCCTGGGGGGTGCGCGTTCGCAGGGAAAGGGCCATTTCCGCTCCCCCCCCGCAAGGCGCGAGACACACATTTTAATAGTAGAGGCTATGTGTATCGCGCGCCTTGAGAGAGATTTTTAAAGACCAACAAGAAATCACGACTCTCTCTCCGCGCCTTGCGGGGGGGGCGCGGAAAAGAGGAACCTCTTAGCGCCATCGCCACGGTGCTGCATGCAGCGCCGGGCGACGACGGCTTACCGCCTCCCGGTCCCCCTCGGCACACCTCCGCTGCTTAATGTTTGGCGACTCGAACCCGTGAAGCTTCCCCGTGCGCGGGTTACCCCGCACACACGGCTTCCCCCCGCCCTGGAGTTTGTATTTGAGAGAGCGTCCGTGCCACAGCGCACCGGGTCCGGCGCCACGTCTGAAAGACCTGGATTTGCGTCAGCGGATGAGTGCTGCGGCAAAGACGGACGCCGGGGCCATCTTACTCATTGGAGGTGTGGCGCGAACTTTCTGGTGCACCATTGACTCTATTGAGCGCTTTGCAGCACGGCTCGGCGCCGATGTCTACGCGTACGTGAAGACCAGTGACCCAGGCCCAAAGCTGCAAGAGGGCCACGACTTTTCGTATCCGCAGCAAAACAGCACCGCCCTTGAGCTGCGACTGAAGCAGACGCCCGGTTTTGTTGGGGCAAAAATTGTGAGCGACGAGCCGTGCGACAGGCGGTGCTCGATGCAGCAAGTCGCCTGCCGAGGAAGATTCAACGTCTTTTTTGAAGGCAGATTTGGCGACCACCACCTCGCTCGCGCCGTTCAGCAGCACCTCGTCCTTGCCACGCTCGGCCGCGCTCTCCTCAGGATCGAGGCTGCTCGAGAGGGCGTCAAGAGAGAGTTGGTGTTAGGTTTGTTGTTGGCAAGGAAGACACAGTGTTCACACAAAATCACAGTGGGTGGAAAGCGAACACCTCTTAACCCCCTCCCAACGGGGACACCACCACCCTCGCCCAGGCAGGGATCTACAACGCTGTCTCAAGCAAGGTCCGACCTGTGGGCTCTGCCTGCGCTCGGCACCGGGCACCGCCTCGGTATACAAAATGCGCCTGCGGGCGGACCCTTACAGAGCTACACACAAAAAAATAAACTCACCTGAGCGCGCACATTGGTGAGCGTGTCACCGAGATATGACCGAGATCACCAACACAGCGGCCGTTGCAAAAAGCAAGCATGTACATGCCTGGTTCCCGAGCTCCCTTCCTCTCGCTCTGCCTCGCGGCCGGCGCGGCCGCTCACGGCTTCCTGACGTGCCCGGCACCGCGACAGCGCCGCAATGGACCCATTCCAGGCCAGACATGGACCATGTGGATGGGTATGAGCGGAGGCAGCTACGGCCCTGGGATAGGCAACGCCCAGAGCCTGTCCGCCGGCGGCCGCAACCCGAGCCACGCCAACCCAGGCACCCGCGACCTGTGTGGTGGTACGCTCGCCAACCACTTCTCGGCCGGATCGCTCTACGGCCCCACCGAGGCCAGAGGCACCTTTGTCAGCGGAGGCACGATGGCCGTCACCGTTCGTCTGACCGCTTACCACAAGGGATGGTTCGAGTTTCGGTTAGCTGTGCCGGCGGGCGATACGCAGGACATTTCACAGGACCTCCTCAACGAGCATGTGCTCGAGATTGACCCATCTACCGACGAGTATGAATTAGCGACCGATTACGCCGGCGTTTCGGGCTCGGTCAAGTGCAGAAACTCTGGCGGGTGAGGGCCGCCCCGCTCCTCCTTCTCGATTTTGCTCCGCCGGCCCCGCCGCCCCCACCGCCTCCACCGCCCCTGCTTCCCTGTTTCCAGGCACCCGGACGACTCGCCGCCTGACTGGGCGCAGCAGCCCTTTCCGCACGGCTCGTGCTGCAACGGCGGCGGTGCTTGCAGCCCGCCGGCGGCCAACACCGACCGCTACGTCGTCGAGAAGGTGAGCAACGCCGGCTCTCGCGACTACAGTCTTGTGCTCAAGCTTCCCCCGGGCGTCGTCTGCGAGCGCTGCGTGCTGCAGTGGTACTACCAGACGGGCAACTCGCCCGGGGCGTACCCGGAGGCGTTCTGGAACTGCGCCGACATCGCCATCAAGAGCGCCGACTACTCGGGCCCGACGGGCTGCGCCATGCCCGGACCCGGCCCGTATGACTCCACCGTTCCGCCTCCGCCAGCAGCCGCCAACCCTCCCGCTGCGGTCGCGAGCCCTCCCCCTCCCGCGGCCGCCAGCCCACCACCGCCAGCCGCCGTGCCCCCGCCGTCGCCGCTCCCGCTCCCCCCTGTCGGCTCCCTCTGCGACTTTGCCGGCGGCGAGCTCTTCGACGGGACCGCCTGCGTGAGAGTCAACGCGTCGTGCATCTCGCCACCGCCGCCTCTCCTCGCCCCAGCGCCAGTGAGCTCGCCGCCGCCCTCGCCGTCCCCGTCGCCGCCACCCACGATCAGCGTGCCGCCGCCGCCGCCCCCAGCCGCCACGCCGCCGCCGCCTTCTCCGTCGCCATCCCCGTCGCCATCCCCGTCGCCACTGCCACCACCGCCGCCGGCGCCACTGCCGCCGAATTGCAAACGTTGGTGCGCGAACAATCCAAAGTGCGCGCCCTGCCCGCCCTGGCTCCGACTCCCCCCACCCACCCACCTCGCCTGCACCCCACTCACCCAAGCTCCAGCCCGGCCAGAGCGCAAGCACCACCCCAACCCCCACCCGGCCACCCTCCTGTTACAGACCGTGGGAGGAGAAGTGCAACTGGGTTCAGAATTGTGCGGGCTGCCCAGAGTGCCTGGTCTCGCCGCCACCCCCAGCCGCCACGATGCCGCCTCCGCCTACCCCAACCGTCACGACGCCGCCGCCTTCTCTGTCGCCATCCCCGTCGCCACTGCCGCCGCCGCCTTCTCCGTCGCCATCCCCGTCGCCACTGCCGCCGCCGCCGCCGGCGAGCGGAGGGGGGCAGTGTCTGTCCACAGGCTACCATGCTGGCTACACCGACGCTTGGTGCGACAGCAACTGCAACCACAATCCTCCCAACTGCCCCGCCCTTTACTGCACCCAGGGCTGCCTCGGCGGAGGCGGGGAGGGTCCGTCGCCGCCCCCCACGGTCAACGCGCCACCCCCGCCGCCCTCGCCGCCCTCGCCGCCTCCTCCGCCGCCCTCGCCGCCCTCGCCGCCTCCTCCGCCGCCCTCGCCGCCCTCGCCGCCCTCGCCGCCCTCGCCGCCCCGCGTCGTGCAGTACTACGCGCAGTGGGCGGTGTACGGGCGCAACTTCTACCCTCGAGACGTGCGCGTCGACAAGCTCACGCACATGCACTACGCATTCTACGAGGTGACGTCCGACTGCCGGGCCGCGTCCATCGATGAGTGGGCCGACTACCAGCTCTCGCAGACCGCCGCCGGCCGCACGGTGCAGGGCAACATCGCCGCCTTTGTCGCCCTGCGCGAGGAGCAGGCCAGCCTCGGCCACACGCTGCGCCTCATCCTCTCGCTCGGCGGCTGGACCAAGTCGACCCACTTCTCGTCCTGCAGCAAGACGCACGCCAACCGGCAGGCCCTCGTCAGCTCGGCCGTCGCGCTTCTGGACCGGACCGGCTTCGACGGCCTGGACCTCGACTGGGAGTACCCGGTCTGCTGCGGCCTGGACAGCAACGGCGTCGACCCCGCCGACTGGGAGAATTACGTGCTGCTGCTGCAGATGCTGCGCGGGGCGCTGGACGTGGCGCACCCAACGGAGCACAAGGAGCTGTCGATCGCGATGGGGATGAGCCCGGCCGTGACGGGCATCGCGCCCAAGGCGGCGCTCGCCGACGTGCTCGACTGCATCTACCTGATGACGTATGATTACAATGGCGATTGGAACGAGTTCACCGGCCACCTCGCGCCCCTCTACCCCGATCCCGCCTATCCCGGTGACCCCGACTTTCACATCTCGTGGGGCGTGGCCGAGTGGACCGCCGCGGTGCCGGCCTCCAAGCTCGCCATGGGCATGCCATCGTACGGCCGCTCGTGGTACGGCACGACGGAGCTCTTCGGGTCCGGCGCCACGCCCGGGCCGGGGACCTACTGGGAGCCGCCCAACGGGGGGGAGCAGCTGGGCATCCTGCGGTACGACGAGATCATCTCGAGCCGCTTCGCTGGCTTCACGCGCAGCTGGTCCGACACCGCAAAGGTGCCGTATCTCCATGGGTACCGCAACGGCCGGCCCGCCTTCATCACCTACGACGACCCCGAGTCGATCGCCATCAAGGCACGCTATGGCAGCGCGGCGGGTCTGGCTGGGCTGATGTTCTGGGAGGCGTCCGAGGACAGCGCCTCCGTTTTGCTGCTGCGGGCCATCGAGGCGTGGAACGAGGGGTCGGTTCTGCCGCCGCCCGCGACGCTGCCGCCGCCGCTGCCGCCGCCAGCCTCGCTGCCCGATGGCGGCGATGCCTCGCCGCCGCCGCCGCCGGTCTCGCTGTCGCCGCCGCCGCCGGCCGCGTTGCCCGACGGGGGCGACGAGGGCGGTGCTGCAGCGCTCGTACTCGCGCTATCCTCGATGAGCCCCTACCAGTTCCGCAAACTCAAGACGACGGCGTCGGCGAGCTGCAACATCGAGTCGCCGACAGGCGCTTGCTGGGAGGACAGCGAGCAGTACTTTTGGGCCGACATGGTCGGCGCGCTCGAGAAGATGGCCACGCGCGGCGTGGCGGGGCGCACGTTCTTTGCCAGCGCCGCCGGCTCGAGCGACTACGCCGTCGGCCTCGCCAACCTCGCCGCCTTCCTGGCGCAGACCATGCAGGAGACGATCCAGTACGACGCCTGCGACGAGAACAACTGGAGCGAGCAGAGCGCCCTCGACATGGTGAGCGCCAAGGGCGGCTCGCCGGGCGAGATCTACCCCGCCTCGGCGGCGTGCGGCCAGCTCGGCCAGAGCTACCAGAGCTACAGCTGCCCCGCCGGCGGCGTGCTCGACCCCGATACGGGCGAGACAGTCCCGCCCGAGGAGGTCCAGTGCGCCGTCGACCCCGACATGGTGGTGGTGGCGCAGACGTCGGCGCAGTGGTACGGCGCGCCGCCGCCCCTCTTCTGCGCGCCAAGGACGGCGGTTCCCGAGGCGCCCAGGTGGGACGTGTCTGGATGGTGCCCCACCCAAGGGACCAGCTGGAACCAGGCCGAAGAGTGGGCGGCGCCGTTCGGGAGCATGGCGCGCGGCAGTATCCACTTTGGCCCGGCGGCGTCCACCGCGAGCGTGCCGGCAGAGGTGCTGGCCAGCACGCCCGACTACCCGTCGTACGTGGTTGGCTCCGTCGACCAAGGCACGGGCGATGCCTGCCTGCTGGACGGAACCTGCTGCCTCGACAAGGACAACCAGCGTGCCGGCTCGTGGCGGAGCTGCGCGGGCGGCTGCGAGAACTCCGCCCTGCCCGAGCTGAACGTCGGCAGCGAGGCGCGGACCGACGTGGAGGGGTGCTGCTGGTGGGGTCGTGGCGCCATCCAGACAACCGGCGTGTGCAACTTTGGCAAGCTAAACTACTTTGCGGGCAAGAAGGCGGCGCAGCGCGGCAAGGACGCCCTCTTCCCCGACGTCGACTTTTGCGCCAACCCGGGCGCGATCTGCCAGCCCGAGTACCCGGAGCTGCGCTGGTTCTCGGGCCTCTTCTACTGGCTGAACGACGTGCAGCCGTACGACGTGCGCGGCGAAAGGTACCTTGACGTCCTAAGGGATTGGGTGGACAACGGGATGGACCCGAGCGACCACAGCCTCGTCGATTTTGCGTCCGGCGTCGTCAACCGCGGCTGCCACGACGCGCCGTTCGAGGGCATCGGCGGCGCCGATCCGTGCGGCAACGGCGAGATCCACGCCTGGGAAGAGCGCCGGATGAACTTCAAGCACATCTGGGGCGTGCTGAGCCCGCTGCTGCCGACGCGCCGCCGCTCCTTGCTCCTGCAGTGAAATGCTCGATGTCTATTTGTTCACTACTGCTGCTGCTGTTGCTGCTGCTTACGTATGTCTTCGCACTTCGGTACCCGCGCATTGGCGCCACCCGACCTCGGGCCCAGCGGTCATACAGTATCGTTCAACATTTTTGTGCATTATTGAGAGCCTGATTCGAGTTGTAGCCAGAAGAGAATCTCGCGCAGATAGTTTGTCAGTGAGTCAGAATGTCGGTAAGTCGTGTGTCGTGTCGTGGTCTCGTGCTTCGGAAGATAGCAGTGCTTGATAAAAAGTGCGGCGACGTGCAGCAAGAGAAGAGCTCGAAACACGAAAGGAAGGGGGATCTTGGAGCACTTGGAGTGCAGTTATCAGCCTCACATCCAGGGCCGGGGAGCTAAGAAGCGCACCCAGCGGGCCGGATGATCGGGATCGGGTTACGGGCTAGAGAGCCCTAGCCCCGGGGGTGCGCGTTCGCAGGGCCATAACACGGGTCTCCGAGGGATAGTTCCGTGTACCGGGTTTCCCCTTAACTGCAGAACGCACCCTCTACTCGGAGCTAGTGGACACGACACTCACTACTGATACGAGAATACATACCGCCCCCACGCAACTACTCGAAGATAATACGAGAATACGCAGCTGCGAGACGCCTATAAAGAAACAGCGAGGTAAAGTTCGGCGGCTATGATAAACCGAAAGTTGTCGTAAAACGCGGGCGAAAGCAAAGCAGAGGGCGGGCGCTTTCTGCCGCAGCGATGCCCGCAGCCTGTCGAGCAGCTTCCGCGGCGCACATGCGCCGCGGGGCTCGGCCGAGCTGGCCTCACACGGCGAAGGAGCCGGAACCTTGGTACCTTGGTAGCGACGCTTCGCGTCGCGATCGCCGTTCAATTCGTTTTGAGCTTAGCCTTCGATGTTATGAAACAACGCAAGGCGACATGGCATATCGCTCTCGGGCTCACACAGACATCCCGCACACCCGCCGCACACCCGCCGCCCCCGCATTCGTTTTTTTTCTCGCGATCGCCCTTGAATTCGAGTGGATACTGGAAGGCTACGCACCGCGCACCGCTCCCGCCGCGCGACGCGGGTTTTTGAGCTCACCGAGAATGCTAAGTGCCCTTGGGAAGGGCTGCAACCTCCACTCGCTGGGACCGCTCGCGCCAGCGCACTTCTCGGCGCCGTCTCTCGGATCGGACACGAGATAGATAGAGCTCTCTCTGCCTTTTAGATGCTAGCGCTAGCTTCCCTTAGATTTGGCGCGGGGATATCGTGGGGAGTCCCCAGGCTCGAGAATGAACTCACAAACCAGAAATATATACGGACAGCCACGTCGTCCGGTCACTCACACTCCTCGCAGCGAGGGCCGTTCACCGCGCTCCGCAGCTCCGCCTTGCGGCTGGTGCGCGAGGGCCGGGGCGGATAGCGGAGGCAGCAGGCGCAGCCGCACTTGTTGCCGCTCTTGGGGGCGTAGGCGCGCCCCTCGGTCCGCGTGCAGGGAAGCCCGAGCTCGTAGTTAATGAGCTGCGCCCCCTCGGCATCTCCCCCGCCGCCGTTGCCGCGACCACCGCCGCTGCCAATCCTCGCCGCCGTGCTCGGAGCGTCGCCGAGCCCGTCGCCAGCGCGAGCCGCACGGCCGTAGACCCCGACGCGCATCGCGCCGCCGCCCACCGCCTCGAGCGGGCGGAAGCGCACGAAGCGCGCGCGCACGCCGCCCTTGAACTGCGAGAGGGAGTGCACCACCTCCGAGGTGGCGTCGTCGTTCCCCCTGTGCACGCCGAGCGAGCGCCACGCCCGCCCCCCCGCCTCGCGCACCGAGACTTCGTACCGAGTCACCCACTGCAGATCGGTGTAATGGCGAGGCGGCGGGCTCACAGCGTAGCCCGACGCAGCCCACGGCGAGCCGGCCAGGCTGCCCTCTCCGATGGCGAGCACCTCCCAGAAGGGTCCTTCGTACGGTCCGTCCCGCGACAGGCTCCACCAAGGCCGCCCCTCGACGGCGTACCCAACCGCGTCGTCGTCGCCGAAGGCAGCGCGTGCGGGGCGGCCCCCGCCCAACGCCCGCCGCGCCGCGCGCCGCTCGTGGCGAATCTGCGGGAACGTGCGCGTCGGAGGGTGGCGGCCCTGCGTCGAGACCTCGGTGAGGTCGCAGTTTTGACCCAGGTCGATCTCGATAAACGCATTCTTCGTGCCCACGCCGCCTGCTCGCTCCACGTCCCACGCTGCCTCCACCCGGTTGGCACGCACCACCGCGGCCGAGGCGTGCCGCCCACCGCGCCCACCGACCCTCTTCGGCGTGAGCAGCGCCCCCTGCACGCCCTCGGGCGCCTCGGACGGCGGCGTGGCAAACGGTGCGGGCGTCCTCTTGTTGCGCATGCGGTAGATTGCGCCGCCGCGAGGCTGGCAGCGCCGCGCCGCCGCCTGTCGCGCCTCCGCGCGAGACGGACATCCTTCGCGGCGCACCTCGACCTGCTCCGCCACGGCCTCGAGCGTGTACACGGCTGTTGAGAGACGGCTCGAGCGTGTCGACGCGCCGCGTACCTTGCTCTTGACGAGCGATGGGGGCTGGATGGCATGCTCCGCGAGCAGCGCCGGAAGCCACTCCCACGCCCCATCCTTGTCGAGCGTGCACGGCATGTCGTCAAGCGTGCACTCGAGGGCCGAAACGAGGCGGCGATTCTCAGGTTCTCCGTCTCCAACGCATCCTTGGCTCCACTCGTTCGAGGGCTTCACCTCCGCTGTTTTGTCGGCATGCGAGGTCGCCTCGTAGCGATCGACACGGCGGACGCTCTTGCCGAGCCACGCCCGCTTGCCGCCCCGCTCGAAGCGAGCGCGCCTAACGTCGCTGAAGGGCTTCTCGTCGATCATGGTTATTGGGTCGCCACGGCTAGACGATTGTGCGCCGACGACGATGGGCCGCCGCAAGCCTGACAGGTTCAGGACCCGGTCATGGACGAACGCGATTCACCATTCACAGCTCATTGAGCCCGGCAGAGGAAGGGCGTGATGGGGGCAAGTGGGAGCGCGACGAGCAGGAGCACTCTGACCAATCCGGGATTGGGTACTAGTTTACGGGGTCGTAACGGGGTTCTCCCCCGGCGGGCTCCGTTCTCCTTTAAAAGAAAGAAAGAAAGAAAACACACAACCCAAGGGAGGGATGGGAGAACGGCACGCCGCCACCACACGGGATTTTAAGGAGAGGAGGGTGTGATGCGCTAGCCGTCGCCCACCCTGGGGGGTCTGCCTCCTCGTATCTCTTTTCGCAGTCTCTCGCCGCTTCTCGCTGCAACCTCTCCTTTGTGGGGGTTCTATCTGTATCTGTATTTCTTTCGTATTTCGTTTACGGCGCCCCATACATACAACTGTACGGCTCTAGGCGAACCTAAGTTTACAACCCAGCGGACGCACCGCTGCTCAAAGAGAGGGCTCGGCTTGATCGCCGCACTCGCTGCAGGCGTGCTCGCTCCTATATACAGGCAGGGGCCCGCTGCCCGCTGGCCGATCGATGGAGGCCGCGAGGCCGCCGCCGGAGCGAAGGGCTGGCGAGCCGCGGGAGGCGGCGCCGCGCGAGAGACAAACGGCGGCTCGCTTCGGGTGGGCCGGCCCGCGACTACGAGCACGGCCTGGCGACCGGTTGACCGTCCATCAGGAGTTAAAGACGCGGCTCGGCGCGGCCGGGCGCGGCGTGCGGCGCGGCACGGCGCGGCACGGCTCGGCTCGGCTCGGCCACTCTACCCCATTCACCCCCCCTCCCCCCCCACCCAGTGCGGCGCGGCACGGCGCGGCGCGGCTCGGCCCGGCCTGGCACAAGGATCGGCACGGTGAGACGCGGCGCGTGCGCGGCTCGGCCCGGCACAGCTAGGCGTCCTGGATGGTCTTCATCTGCGTGTACACGGTCTTGTCCGCCCTCCTGCGCACTTATGTCAGGCGCAGGTCAGTGCGTGCGCACGGGCGGCTGCGGGGCACGGCGCGCGCACCGCTCCATGTCCATGTACCATGTCGAAGTGCACATACATAGTCCAGCCTAATCCTGACGTCAAAGAGGAAGTCGCTGATCGAGTACTCGTAGACCTTGAGAATGTTCGCGAAGGTGTTGGCTTGAGCAATGAGCGTATCGCGGTCGGTTTGAGCAATGTAGAGCCGCGAGGCGGAGATCCAGGCAAGCAGGCTACTGTATAGCCCGGCATACAGAGATCCCAGCTCTGAATACGGTCGCCACGCGTGCCATGGCGGTGCTTCGTCCTGCCCCTCGCCGTCGGTGATGCTGAGGACTTGGTCACGCACGCACTTCGCCTCGAGGTCGACCGCTCCGAGCGCATCGACGAGGCCATCCGGAAGGGCTGCAAGGGCAGCCGTGGCGGCAGTGACGCTCATCATGCCGTCGCCCGAGTACGGTGTGAACTCGCCGACGCACGCCGGAATGGCGCTGCCCTCCGGGGTGGCGACTTTGCAGCCTTCGTTTCCGAGTTTGACCAGGGCAGCGCACAGCTGGTCGACGGGGACTGCCACCTCCGCCTGGCTGGAGAAGGCGGAGGCCTCCAGGCCCACCGTGAGCACGAGCGCAGCCACCCAAGCCTTCATCGTCTCTAGACGACGGGAAAGCCAGATTAGATCTCACTGCTCATGCGTCTTGCTGTGAATTCACGTCTAACACACACACACTGGGTGTGTGGCAGCCAGCTGGCTGTGTGTCTTGTGAGCTTGTTTGTGTCTGTGTGTCGCTCGTGCGTGTCGTCATCATCTGTCCAGCGTCCACCCATACCGCGTTGGTGTCCAGTCCGAGCCTGGCTGTTCTTCACCTTACTACCTACCTACCTACACACTGATGTGTAACATCACACCATCGGTGTGATGACGAACGGCGCACCCCACCCGCGGGCGCCCACCACCGCCGGGCCGACCTGCCCTACCTCCACGGACGTACGTGCCCTACCTCTCGCCGGCCCTTGTGGTCACCACACCCTGCATCCTGCGATGGCGGGCCCGGCCGGGGATGTTGGAAAAATCAAGATCTAAACAGTAAACAGCCACAAGCGTGAAACTCGACGCTGTTGTGGTGCTGCGGCAGTGCTGGTACAAAAGGAGCCGCGGCACAGGCTTGACAGGATTGTCAGCAACACAAAACCCCCCTTTGCAATCACTGAGGAACGCCGCAAGGCATCAAAAGCAATCCTGTTTTGCTGCTTTTCTCTCGTGACCAACCACACACAGCCATCCACCTACAGCCGTACCTGGGCGTGCGTCGTGCATCCCTGCCAGATTGTGTGATACACCAATAACCAAACTCAATACTCAATACCGGGTTACGACCGGGATAAGACATAAGTATCAGCACTCTCGATCAAGCGATCGCTCTAACCACGCCGGGATTGGGGGTGCTTTTGCGCGCGTAGCTCTCAAAGCCAGGCGAGAGAGAAATTCTTGCCGTCTGTGCCACTCTGCTGCGTGTCGTGCTGTGTGCGAAAAGAGCCGTCGCTGCGCGGAGGTCACGGGAAGAGAGTGGTCGCTTATTCGTCGTCTCGACCGCTTTATTGCCGCGATCAAAACTAGGTACACGCCACACTCCAGACGACATGTACTCTCCCACCCGACAACCGGCAAAACGCTGTCGTGAGCCAGCCGCTTTTGCGGCAGCCGACCGCGGAGGTCGAGCGCGCCGCGTGCGCGGAGATCGACATGGCGAGGCGACCGTCATCCCGTACAATGCCGCTGGCGTGTTGGCGCGACTCGCGGCGAGCCGAGCCAGGCCACGGCGCTCGGCCTGCTGAGAGAAGACCTTCCCCGACGGCAGTGACAATTTACCCGACATCAATCGTCGACGGCAAGCTCGAGAACTGCGCCTCCAAAGTCGCCCAGATTCGCCTCTCGCGGCGCGCTGATTTAGTATCGCCGGTGCGCCAGCCAGCTCTGCTCCACAGCAGGGCATGCCAGACTGGTTCCTGCTAGCCGTGCGTCCTGGTGGCATCCATTGCCAGCTCAGGTAGCCTCAGGAGGTCGCCTCGCGCACAACTCGGCGCCGCACAGCACCGCTCCGCGTTACTACCGAGTTAGTATCGTCGACCCACAGAGACTGCTCTTCTGTAGGTGGAGCCGACAAACGCCGGCCGGGTCGGCCCCGCCGCCCCCATCGCCGCCGCCGGGGCGGCTGCGGCCTCGGCGGACCATCCGGCGCGCCGCGCGCCCGACGGGGAGGTGTTCACCACTCCTGGATCCTCACCCTGCCACGCCTTCGTGCAGACGCCGTGGCACCCACCTCAGGCGCCGCTCGGACTCGGTTGACGGCCGCCCAAGTGCTTGGCTCGTGCCCAGCCGACCGGCAGGCGATGCCCACTCGCTGCTAGGCTAATTTCGGGCTGTCTTGCGGCGGTGTGGTGCCCGGTGAAGGGCACCCGGCACAAAACTACGATAGTTAGTACCGTGCGGGGGCAGTGCATTTAATTCTGTCAAAAATCGAAATGTGCTCTGTGGGACTTATTGGGCTAGGGTCATACGTCCGGGAGGCCCCCCATGCGTGCCGTAACGAGCCACGGTGCTGGTATGACTCTGTTCACGTTCACACCTCTTCAATAGCGCAAAACTCCGATACAGGAGGTATGAAAACCGGGCGGGAGTGTGATCTGTGATCTGTGAGGGTCCGCCCGCAGGCGCATTTTGTATACCGAGGCGGTGCCCGGTGCCGAGCGCAGGCCGGAGCCCACAGGTCGGACCTTAAGACAGCGTTGTAGATCCCTGGGCGAGGGTGATGGCGTCCCCGTCGGGTCAGGGCTGAAGGCGGGGGAGACCAACCCGATCTCTCCGGCGTCCCGGGAGCGTGATTGACACCTCCCCCCGTGCCAACAGCCCCATGGAGGTAGACCGCTCGTCTAGCCAATCAGCCTTAAGCGAGCGGCCTGGCCGTTGGAATGGCCGAGTATCCGAGAGGCGGCAGCCTCTGCCCTCGGAGAGGGGGGGAGGTCTATGACCTACCTAGTTGTCCGGCATGCGAGGGCATGCTCGGCCGTTCGGAGTCCCCCCCTCGTAGAGGACGTCGGAGGGAGGCGAGGACGACTGTCTCTGACGGCGGACCTCAGTTACGAGCCGCCCTCCCCTCGAGACGCGAGGCCAGCGCACACTTGGGACCGAGCCCCAGCGTGCACCGTCCCACACGCCTCACGCGGCCTCTGGCTGGAACGGGATCGCAAGCGAGTCCCCCAGGCCGGCGCGCGTCTTCCGAGAGAGGAGCGGGAGCGAGGGACCTTCTTAGTTGTCCGTCCGGCATGCAGACGCATGCACGGCCGTTCAGAAATTTTCCCAGCCGTTGGAATGGCTGCGCTCCCGCCCCTCACCGGGCCGCGAACGGGTAGTAGACGTTGGTGCCGAGGAGGGAGGAGTCGCCGAAGGACGGGTAGTCGTCGGTCATGCGGGGGGAGGAGGAGTCGGCGAGCAGCAGGGAGGAGAAATGCCTGAGAGGGTGGGAGGGAGGCGTGAGGCGCAAGGTGAGGGGCGTGGGGGCGCGGGGCGCGGGGCGTGCGTGGGACGCGAGGCGTGAGGCGCAGGGCGTGGGGCGGGAGGGCGCGGGGCGCTCGAGTGAGGGCAGGGTGTGTTGTGTGTGTGTGTGAATGTGTGTGTGTGTTGTGTGTGTGTGTGTTGGTTTGTTTGTGCGAGGGCTTGGCAGGGCAGGGCAGGGCGGCGGCGAGCGGCGAGCGGCGAGCGGCGTCGGCGAGATCGGCGACGAAGAGAGGCGATGGTTGGCGAGCGTCCAGACGTCGCAGAGCATCCGGCAGGCGCGCAGCGACCCAAATTTTTGCTCACCGCACGGCCGTGCGAGCCGTCGGTCGGTGGTGATGGTCGGCGTCGGCGCGCGCCGACCGACGCGGCGGCGGTGGGCGTCATGTGGCGGGCGTGGGAAAGAGCATTGTCCGAATTTCGGCGGATCGTCCCTCGGGCGGGAGTGTGCATTTCATATGAGGAGGCGTGCACGGGGGCGTGCCCCCGGAGCACGCTCCCGTGCGCTGCCATATGAGGAGGCGTGCACGGGGGGGGGGCGTGCCCCCGGAGCACCGCTCCCGGTGTCGGGAGGGGGCCGCGCACGAGCCGGGGTGCGTTCCCACGGTGTTAACAATGGCGCGAGGAGGAAGGCTCGCTTCTTGCTCCGGTAGATCTGGCGCATTTCTTCAAGCACGACGGTTGTGCCGACGGCGAGAGAGATGAATGAAGCAGATGACCAGGAGCGTCAGGATCGAGAGGACGAGAGCGTGTCGATCTGGATGGAGCCTCCCGTCGACGGCGTCGTCGCAGCTGGTGTTTCCACTCTCGAATGTCGGTGGAGGATAAGTGAGTACCTGTGAGTGACTTGCCAACAACAAACCTAATACACCTAACCTCAAAACCTGTGTGCCAGGAGAAAAAGGCGGGGACCCGCTGCGACGTGCCCACCCTTCGTGCAGATAATGGAGTGCCCACACTGCCCTGCCATCTTCGGCTCCGAAGAGACGCTCTCCAAGCACGTGGCTGCGATTCACGAGAAGCTCGCGTCCCGCGCCTCCTCGCCGCTGCCCGCCGCCGCTTCCGCCACGGACACACCCGGCTCGAGCGATGGCGACAACCTCGACCTGACGCCGCTGCTCGGTGTGCTGACGCACGAGCAGAAGGACATGCTCCTGCTGCGCGCCATCGCCGCGGATGACTCGCTCGCGTACCACGTCCTTGCCGCCGTCCTCAAGCCGCTGAGCGCCGAGGCGGCGGCGGCGCGCCTCGAGGAGCTCGAGCCGACGGCGCTGGCGGCGACAGTCCGCGCGTACGTCGATGCGGGCGCGGGGCGCAACGCGCTGATGATGCTGCGCGTCGTCACCGCGGCCGCCTCGGACGCGCTCGGCGGCCTTGGCTCGCTGCTCCAGTCGGACGGCTGGGAGGAGTCCGAGGAGCTGGAGGCTGTCGAGCGGCTGCCGCGCGCCGACGCGATCGGAGCGCTGTGGGGCGAGGCGCTGGCGGGGGGTGACGAGCCCGGAGGCGACCGCTCGTCGGCGCGCGATCACGCCTCTGACGAAGACGAGAGCCTGCTCAGCCAGCTGGCTGCCGCAATCGGGCCGGTGCGCGGCGCGCAGCCGGGGCTGCTCGTCTCTGCCGACGGCAACGGAGTGCCCGCCGCCGAGTCGGTGGCGGCCGCGCAGGCCGCGCTGGCAGCTGCACTGGAGGCGCGGGGCGGCGCGCCCGCGCCTCCAGCCTCGAAGAAGGCGCGCCGAGGGTGAGTCCGCGGTCTAGAGAGAGCCGGCGGCTCGCGGGGGTTGTCGCTGTCGGCCCTTGCCTCGCCCCTGTGTAGTGTGTCTTGTGTGTGTCGCGCCACTGTCGCGCCTTGCCTGCTGCCTCGTAACATCAAAGGCGCGCTCTCTCTCAAAAAAGAAGAACGAAAAAGCGCCCAGCCACGCGCGGAGCGAGATGAGACAGGCAGACACCGCACACTGTGACACCACACAGGCGACAGGGTTGGTGGAGAGGAAGGTACTGCTAAAGTACTCTCTCTCTCTCGCTCGCTCGCTCTCCAAGGCAGCGCATGCGCGTCCAAGCCGCTGCAGCCAATCTCTCGCACACTCTCTCGCATAGGGGGCGACCCCACAAACAAAAGACAAGGGGGGGGGGGGGGGAGTGCGACCGAACATGAGCGCATGAGCGCAGTGCGCCGTGAACGAGTGGGCCCTCCGTTCGGGTGTTCTACATCCCTCGGACAGGCCCCGAGGGCTGCGCAGCGCGGCGGCAGCAGCGCGGCGGGCCATGCGCGGGCGGCGCGGGAGAGCCGCCCCAGACGGGTTCCCCCCTAGGCTCCTCCCGGCCGCGCCTCGAGGGGGAGGGGGGGCGGGGAGACACGGGGACCACGCGACGGACTCGAGACGAGACAAGCCTCGTTCAACGCTGCAGAAGACACACGCGCGCACGCGGCCCGACGCCGCTCTAGCGGCGCTGCCGCGTGCGCCTCTCGCCGCCGCCGTCGCCCCCGAGGCCCGCCGCCGCGGCGCCTCGCCGGGGTCGGCCAAGCTGCTGAGGCGCCATGTCGGCGGCGGCAGCGGCGGCGGGCGCGGCAGCAGCAGGCGCCGCCGCCGCCGCGCCGCCC
>NW_005199601.1:194646-205429 GCF_000372725.1 Emiliania huxleyi CCMP1516 | reverse complement strand
CATGTCGGGATGCACACCGGAGAGCGAGGGCGGTGGTCGGGGGCGGGGGTGGCGAGGGCGGAGGGGGCGGGGGCGATGGTGGCGGATACGGTGGCGAGAGAGAGTGTGGTTCTTGTTGTCTCGGCGCAGTGCGTGTGGAAAAGGGGGGGGGAGGGAGGGGGCGGCGGGCGGGTCACTGGGGCGGCGGGCAGGGGCAGGGGCGGGAGGGCCGGCGCGGGGATGTGTAGCGACGGGCGGGACGGCCGGGGCGGCGACTCGGCGGGGACGCGAGGGAGATGGGCAACGCTGGGAAGGCGCCTTCATGCGGACGATGTTGGTGTGCTTAAGGTTCCTGAGGAGCGCGACCTGCGGGGCGGGGCGGCGGGCGTGAGCGGAGCAAGGCTCGGGCAGGGTCCTGCCTAGCGGCGGCGCTGCGAGCGAGGGCGACGCGAGGGTGTGCCGTAGCTTCGTATCCGGCGCGCCTCTCGCAGCGTGGTGACGGGGATGCCCTCGTCGCGGTCGTCGAGCAAAATCTTCTTAATCGCGACGATGCCCTGGTCCGTCTTGTCCCTCGCCCGGTAGACCGTGCCGTAGGTGCCCTGCCCGATTTTGTCTAGAATCTGGTAGTTTAGCGGCAGAGAGGACCTCTGCGGCACCGGAGGAGTGGTGGCCGGAGGCGAGTCGAGGCTCTCGTTGGAGTCGAGTTCGCCCTGGTTGGTGGTCATCGAGCGCGTCTTACACAGATGCGCCCGAGGTCAGACCGTTAGTGCTTAGTGTACGGGCGACAGCGCCACAAGATTGCGCTCCCGCGCAAGAGCCAGGTCCCCTCGAAATGTGGCCAATAGAGGCGGCCGCATAGTTTCTTTTTTCCCAGAGAGATGAAAAGCGCCGAGATTCGCCGAGATGTGTTTGCGCCAACCTGCTGAGCCGTTTTGCTGCTGGCCATCCGTACGAGGTGCTCGTAACAACGGCTCGTAATTGGGCAGGCGCAGCAGCGTACTTTTGATTCGTGTTCGTTTTGTTTTCGTTGTGTGTTTAGAGAGTTTTGTTTTGTGTTTAGAGAGATTTCTTGTGTTTAGTGTTTTGAGATTTTAGCAATACGAACAACAATTGTATGTAAAATGAACTCGGGGGCACGGGACGCGGCACAAACGGGGCACAAACGCCAGGGCCCAGGCTACAAAGACGGGGAGGCACGTAGTGACGCAGGGGAGTCTAGGCGACGGCGGCGTCCTCCGACGCCGCGGCGAGCCTGAGCTCGGTTGTTGTTGTGTTTTGAGAGAGAGTTTTTGTTTGTGTTTTGTTGCTTTGAATGGGTTCGAAGAGGCAATCCCTTTCTTAAAACCCCATTTTGCTGCGCCGGGTCGTAAGGTAAGGTAAGGTAAGGTAAACTTCTCCACACACACGAGGTGGTGGGGCAAGGGGGGGCAACCCTCGCGTCTCCACGTCTAACGACAGGAGCCGGGTCGTATCCAGGGACCAGAGGCTTAGTTACAAGGCTAGTCCGACGAGGTCGGATCTACGAGCTCGAGGGCTTGCGGTAACTAGCCCCGTTACCATGCTCGTAGTTTTGCTGTGTGTGACGTGTGAGGTTAATGACTGCACTCCAAGTGGTCCAACCTTTTTCCCGTGAGACGCTCGAGTCAAGGTCCGCGCACACCCCAGTTGCGCGTCGGGCTGTGCTGCTGCTGCTACGAGCCTACGACTGTCCGTGCTCGCTCCCAGGAGCGGGCGCGTCAGCCGCCAGGAGCGCGCGCGAAGCCGCGGAGTCGCTGCTGCTGGCAGCGTGCTAGCTAGCCATTCTCACGCCTCGGGGCGTCCTCCTCCCAAAAGACATGGGCGCCCGCGCCGTCCTCGTCCCCGTATGGCATGTGCATGTACGGCGTGGACTCAAAGACCTGAGCGGCGCAAGGAGGTGTCGACGCGGAGAGGGAGGCGGAGGGCTCGGCGTGGGACACGGGGGAGACGCACCGCCCTCGCGCCCTGGACAGTGATGTCCAGCGGCGCCCACGACGCGGCGACCCGCCCGAAGGCCGCATGCGCCGCCTCCCGGTCGGGCGGCTCGGCGGACCACCTGAAGGCGCGACAGTGAGGCTGCGAGAGGGGCGCGGGAGCCCGGCGGGAGTGCGCACATGGCCGCCTCACGGCCGTTGAGTGCACGATGTCTGGGAGGTGCGGCGGCGGCGCGACCGCAAAGCTCGGCAGCGGCTTGGCGCTCGACCGGTCGCCACCGCCGATCGCGGGCACGCCGCCGGCAGCCACGATGGCTGCCTCGAGGCACCTCCGCATCGCCCAGACGGCGCCATCGCTGTCCTCGTACCGAAAGATGCCTGACAGACACGAGACAGCAGCGCTGAGCACCCGACGCACGCTTTTCGAGTAACTTGGGCAGCCGCGGCCTTACCCGCAGCGCCCTCGAGCGTCGGAGGGCCCATACGCAGCTGAAACTCGCCCTTCGGCCACTCTGGCGCTCTCCGAGCGGCTTCGAGGACGGGAGTCCAAGCGGCAACCAGCCGTCGCCGCGCGTCCGCGTCGAGCGGGCCGCCGGTAAAGGCGCGCAGCGTCGCAACGGTGCAGTGCAGAGTGGAGGCCGGGTAGATGTAGGCCTCTGGCGGGAGCGCCGCTCGTAGGCTGGCGGAAAGCTTGGCGTATGCGAGGGCCACCTCTGGCGGCATTGGCCAAGAGCACACCAGCACGGCGCCGCAAAAGTCGTCTGTGCATCGGTCCCCGGCCGCGAGGCGTGCGATGATGGCGTTGTCCCAGCGAGTCGCCATCGGTACGCAGGGTTCCGCGGCTCCTACCCGGATAGGGGGTATGTGCACCACGACTCGCGCCAAAACGCCCTCCCTATCTACGACTATCTATCCACTAGGGGGTTATACACTCTCTGAGGCCTCAGACCCCCCTCTGAGGACGGGTCGGACCCCTGCCTTGGCGGCACAGAGGGTTTGACTCTGACTCTGTGCCGCCTCTGTGGCCTCTCTTGGCTGATTTTGGCCTCAGAGGGTCCCCGGCCGAGGGTCTGTCTTGGCGCGGCACAGAGGGCGTTGACCTCAGAGGGTAGCCCCCTCTCGGCAGACAGAGGCGAGTCGCGAGAGCCCCGGGCGGAGGCCGGAGCGCCTAGCCCTCCACGAACGGCGCTGACCAGGGAGGGCGGGGAGGGGGCGGAAGCAGCGAGCATGACTAAGGCGCTACTCTACGCTTGCTGCTGCTGCAGGCTCGCCCACAGCGCCCGCGCCGACCCCTGCGCGACAGCTTCGCGCGGCCAGCGCGCAGCGGCGCCGCCGACCCGTCAACTTGAGTGAGGATGTGCTTGGAGCGGCCGCCCGAGGAGGAGGTAGTGATCTCCACATCCGTCCCCTGCTCCAGCTTGGCCATGAGGCGCCGCGGCGTCCTAGTGAACTCGAACTTGAGGTATCCGAAACCAATGGAAGCTGGGCCTGCTGGGGGGGGGGGTTCTCTCTGCTTGGCTGGGGGGGGTTCTCTCTGCTTGGTGGGGGATCACGACAGACTTGAAATACCGCTGAAAACTCCCTCTGAGGAGCGGCCTCGCGGGGCTTGCCTTGGCGTCTCAGAGGGTCCCCGTAGCCTCAGAGGCTGCGCCGAGAGAGGCTGGCTTGGCGGCACAGGCCTTCAGAGGGTCGGCCCAGGCACCCTCTGAGCCGCTCGTGGATGGCCTCTCTTGGCACAGAGGGTACCCTCTGAGACGAGCAGATCTGGGCCCCCTTGCCTCAGACCCCCCCCCTCTGATACAACCCCCTAGTATCTATCCCCAGGCTGCGTCCGCAGCGAAGCGAAAAAAGACGAAAAAAATACATGTCCCGTCTTGCTTTGTTTCCTAACATCGAAGGCTAAGCTCAAAAAAATACTACCTGTTGCAGGGCCCTCTGGAGCGGTCAAGGAGGTCTTGAGGAGGGGCGTCCAGAGCTTGACTTCATTCACCTCATCGCATCCTCCCGGGCCAGCGTGGGGTTCCGCGAGGTCGACCTTGTACCCCTCGTTGTACTGCCGGGTGAGCACGCACGCACGCACGACACGCACATGACATGCACACAAGCATTCACGCACTGCTCGCGCGCCGCGGGCAGTCGACGCCTCTTCACACCTAGCCGTGAATAGCGATTCTTCACGCCTTCATCACAACAACAACATGTACATGTCCTTTAGCGGCCCCTCGTCTTCGACCTCCCAATCCGAAGCGAGTTTGGTCGTGAACTGGGCGTACATTGAGCCGGCATCGACGGGAGTACCATCCTCGGTGAGCTTGGCGGAGTGTGCGCTGATGAGGTTGTCGACATAGAGTCCGAGGATAAGCATCTCACCGTCCTCGTTGTCGCAGACCACGACGCATCCGTCCGAGTCCTCGAGCCGGCGGACCGTGAGGCCGGGGATGGCCTCGCCGCAGGTGCTGACTGAGCCATGCAAAGATCTTGCGCTGCAGACGGCGGCCTGACTGGGGGGCACCGTACACAGGTTTCTCGATGCGGCAAACTCTCGGCGTGCCGGTCTTGTCCAGCTACACCGACGCCTCGCCCTCGGCTCTAAAAAAAGAAAGAAAACACCGGAGCCAACGCTTTGTGCAAAAGCAATCGTTGGTGCTCGCTTACTCGCGTACAGCCCGGGTGGTCCTGGACAGCCCACACCACCGCCTCCCTCTCCACCGCATAGGACATGCTGCTCTGCCCACCAGCACGCGCAACGTCGCGAACATCGCTCGAACAGCTCGCAATCAAAACAACCAGCCTCGACGCCGACGAATTCAGCAGCAGCGACGACGAGGCCGACGACACCAGCCCGCCCAAGCGAAAGAGCCTAACCAAACGGATCGACACTGACCACCCAGGCTCGCGGTCAGCGCGGCTCGCACGCCGGCTCCCGAGCGTGGCCGAAGGGAGCCAATCGCTCAAGCTGCCGCGCCGGTCGCTAGCCGCCACCGACCCTTCCTCTTTCACGACGGCAGACCGCTCCTCGCCCGACGTCTCGGCCGATCCACAGATGCCACCATCTCCGGCCGACCCTCGCAAGCAGATGAAGCGCGTGGCGGAGGCGGCGGCCAACGGGACGAGCTTGGCAGAGCCCGTGCTTGGCACGGCCTGGACAGAGCCTGAGATTGCTCAGTGTGCTCAGTGGACTGAGCCTGTGGGCTGGGCCCATGAGCCCTTCGCTCCAGGCTGGGCCTTCACCGGCAGTTGGACGGGTGGGGCAGTCCCGCCGATGATGGTGTGTCCTCAGCCCTCGGTGCTAGTGCGGATGCCTGTGCAGATGGGGCTGCAGATGGCGCCGATGCAGATGGCGCCGCCAACGTGCTACGAGTATTCGATGCAGTACGTGCAGCAGGTGCCGCCGCAGCCCGTGGCGCCGCCGATGCACTACGAGTACCCGATGCACGCCTTCAGCCCGGCGGGCCAGCCGGTGGGGTGGCCGCCGATACCGCAGCAGATGGCGCCGCAACCGCAGCCGCCAGGCAGCAGCGTCCCCTGGGGCTCCCTCGTCGCCACCGCGTTGGACGCAAAGGGGTCGAGGGCGCTGCAGCGCCTGCTCCCGACGCTGCGGGACGAGGAGCTCTCCGCCGCAGCCGGCGAGCTGGCGCCGCACCTCTGCTCCCTCGCCCAGCACGCGTTCGGCAACTACCTCGTCTCCAAGCTCGCGTCGCTCCCGCTCCTCCGCCCCGCCCTCGCGGCCGCCTTCCGCGGCCACATGGCGAGCCTCCTCTGCCACGCGCAGGGCTCGCGCGTCGTGCAGGCCTTCCTTGCCGCCGCGGCGCCGGCCGACGCGGAGGCGCTGGTGTCGGAGCTCGACGGGCGCGTCGTCGAGTGCGCGCTCGACACTTACGGCTCGTGGGGCGTCTGCGTCGCATACAGCGCCACGCGCGCCCCGTTCGTGCTGCGGCAGCTCTCTGCGGCCGTCGTGCGGCTGTCTCTCGAGCAGCACGGCTCCCGGGTGGTGCAGTACGTCCTCAAGGAGGCGGGCAACGCGGGCATCGACTGCTCGGCGGCGGTCGACCGCGTCCTCGGCGGCGGGCTCGAGGAGCTCGCCCTCCACCGCTTCGCAAACTACGCCGTCCAGGTGGCGCTGCGGCAGTGCGGCGCCGGCCAGCGCGACGCGATGCTCGGCGCGCTGCTGCCTCGGCTGCTGCCGCTCTCGGCGAGCAAGCACGGCTCAAACGTCGCCGAGGTGGTGCTCTCGCTCGCCTCCCCCGACCAGCTCGACGCCGCGGCGGAGCCCATCTTTGGCGGCGGCGACGAGGCGCCCGCGGCTCTGCGGCGGCTGCTGCAGCACCAGTTCGGGAACTACGTGCTGCAGACGCTGCTGCGCCGGCTCGCCGACGGGCCACGCCGCGCCGCCGCGTTCGCAAAGGTGCGCGAGGCGACCTCCGCCGAAAACTACGGCCGTTCGGTCCTCTCGCGGCTCGGCGAGGTTGAGGTGGCGTGAGGGTGCCATCAAGGAGGGGCTGAGAGGCTGTGGGACCCTGATCTACCTAGTACCCTTCGAAGTACCCTTGGGGCGCATGGTCTTTCCTCCCCCCTCCGCCCCTCTGGCGGCCCAGACACGCGACGCGCCTTAGACCGCGCGCGGAGAGAGGGTCTGTGGCTTGGCTTTCGTGATGCACTTTACGATGCCGCCGTTTTCGGTGCTGAAGCTAGAGCTGTGAGTGGTGTGTCTGTGGACTGTGGTGTGTCACCTGCGATGCCCAGATGACGTCAGCGACCCAGGTGACGCGTCCGGGTCTTGAGTTGTTTATGGACTATATGCCCAGGTCCCCCACCGAGGTGTGTCAGCGACCTGGCTGGTCGGCGCAAACTAGAAGCAGATCAACCAAATAGGCGTATGCATTGCCTATCCAGGGCTATCACCTGGACCTATCAACAGGCACCTGCGGCGCCGTGGTCAGGAGCTGCTGTTCACACTTGCACAGACTTTGATACGGCACAGTACGTAGGAACGCCGCAATTCGCTTGTGGCCGCGGTTCACCGACCGTCATGCAAACTGCAAGCTTGCCTGCCCACTCCTACCAAAGGTTTGCCTCCTCCGATTCGAGCGGCACGCTCGCCTGCGCCAGCCTCCTCCTCGCCGTCCAAGGAATTGGCGAGGCTGTCTTCATGTCGATGAACGCACGGCACGATGTGTTCGGGCCGACGCAGGTCTCACTCATCACTCACACACCGGGCCCACGCACTGTCGTGACCTCTTGCGAATGACGGTCGCCTTGTGCAGGCGATGATCGGCCGACCATACGCGGTTCTCTTCTTCTTTGGAAGGCAGTCGCTTGTGATTGCGGCGATCGGCTTTGCTGCTCGGCTGCGCTGCGGCGCACACGAGCTCAGCCCCTTGCTCCGCGCGTCCGCGATGCTTGCGCTCCTCTGGTGCACCGGCGTGCTCATGGTGGCCTCCGACACCCTCGACCCGTACTCGGACCACGCCACGCTGCTGGTGTTGCTCCACGTGCTCGGGTATGGCGTCCTCGTGCCGCCGCTGCTTGCGAGGCACGTCCTCGCCCTCTTCACCTCGCTCCTCGGCTTCGGGCTCGCCCTCCAGCGCCGCTTCCCATCCCCCGGGCAGCCGCTCTGGCCAGCTCTCGTCCACGGCGTGGTCGTCAACTGCGTGGGCTTCAGCCTCGCCTATCTCTCCGAGGCCCACTGCCGCGACAACTTCGCGCGACTGCAGCGGCTCGGTGAGGAGGAGAGGGTCAAGGTTTCTCTACGCGACAGCGTGCACCGCCTGCTGCTAAACACGCTCCCCGCCCCGATCGTGCGCCACATCGCTGCTGGCGCCACGGACCTCGCGCACCGGTATGGAGAGGTCACCGTGCTGCAGGCCGACCTCTCCGGCTTCACAAAGCTCTCGAGTGAGCGATCCGCCGCCTTCGTGATCGGCCTCCTCTCGGACTTGTTTGCAAAGTTTGACCGCCTCACCGAGTGGCACGGCGTGCACAAGGTCAAGACCATCGGCGACGCTTACGTGGTGTGCTGCGGCGCCTTTGACGAGGCGCCCACCGCCGCGGAGGCGGCGCGGCGGGTCGTCGGCATGGGCCTCTCGATGCTCGACGAGGTGGAGCTGTGCAAGCGCGAGCACGGCGTCGACATCGCCATACGCGTCGGCGTGCACACGGGCCCCGCCATCGGCGGCATCATCGGCACCGTCCGCTTCCACTTCGACTTGTGGGGCGCGGCGATCGCCGGTGCGGCGAGTCTCGAGGAGCAGGGCGCCGCGGCGAAGGTCTACGTGTCCTCCTCTGAGTTCATAATGAGTCATGAATGGCTCATGATCAATAGGCGCCGCCGGGAAGGTCCACGTCTCAGGCGCCACCGCCGCGTTGGTGGACGCTGAGCGTGGCGGGTCCGTCAAGTTCACCAAGCAGCCCGACCTGTTGGCAGCGAGCAAGCACGGCGTTCGTTCGACCTATTTCGCCGAAGCGCTGCTGCCCGCGGCTCCTGTGCGCTCTTCCGCCGCGTATGGCCGCGATACGCAGGGCTCGTCGTCCCGCTCGTCGCCCCGCCGCTCCACCAGCCGCGAGCGCGCCTCCCACCGCAACTACCTCGCCTCCGCCGGACTCGGACGCGGGCTGCTGCGGACGGCGCTGACGCCGCTGCCTTCCCAGCTTGCCGCTGCGCCGTGCCGCACACCCTTGGGCGCCTTTGTGTCGCGGCAGCTGGGCGCGACTTCGCTTGCAACGGGCGACCCTCGCGGCAGTTCAGACCGCGCCGCGCCTGACTCACCACTCGGAAAGGCGAGGCAAGCCGTGGCCGCGCAACGGGAGGCGCAGCGCGGTAAGTTTGGCGGGGCGTTCGCCGCGCTGTCGGGTGTGCGTGCGGTGGTACCGCCAGGCGGCGAGCCCCCGCGCTACCGCAGCGCCAGCGTGGATGTCGGTAGGGTCGGCAGGGTTGCGGAGGCCGAGGAGGCGGCGGCGGCGGAGGAGGAGGAGGAGGGGAGGGAGGTGGAGGGGAGGGAGGGGATGGCGTCGGTGGCAGAGGTGCGGGCGGCCGTCACGCAAGCTGTGGCGATGGCGACTGAGGCGTCAGTGGCGATGGGGAGGGCGGCGGCGGAGCTGGAGGCGGTGGCGCTGAGGGAAGACGAGGCAGCTGCAGAGCTCAGGGAGGAGAAGGCGCTGCTCGAGGCGCAGGTGGCGCGGCTCGAAGAGCTCCGCGTGTCGGCGGCGGCGGCGCAGCGAGACATGAAAGCGGCGGCAGCGCTGGAGACCGCGGCGCTGGAGGCGGCGGCCGCCGCGGCGACTACGGCGGCTGAGGAGGCGGCGACGCCGCAGGCAGCAGGCGTTCTCAGCTCGATGAGGCTTTCGAACTCGACAGACGAAGGGGTCGAGGGCGGAGGGAGTGGCAGTGGAAGCCGCGACGATGGCAGCGACGGCGGCGACGGCAGCGGCGGCGGCGGCGGCGGCAGTGGCAGCGGCGACAGCGGAGGTGACGACATGAGCAGTGGGCGGCGACAGCGGCGGCCAGTCTACCGAGGCGTCGCTCGCCCTTCGTGCGCCTTGTCGGTCTCTGCCCGGGTCTCCCTCTCTTTCCGAGCTTCTCATTCCCTGCGAACGATTTGACACATGACTCATTAGGGCGTCTCTCTGCCGGGCCTCCCCGCTCCAGAGGACCTCCCCATGCACGGCCGGCAAGACGGCGCGTCCAGGCCTCGGAGCGCCGCCGGAAGAGTCTCGGACATCCCTCGCGGCAGCGCGCCACCGAGTCTCAGAACTGTCTCGGAAGCGTCTCGGCGGCGCGTCACCGATGTTTGGGTCCGTGCAGACCGCTCGCGAGGATGCGCAGGGTGTGAATGGCGCCTCCTCTTCACACCTCCGGCCGTGCGCGCAGGCGAGCTCGCTGGTGAGGGGTGGGCGGCTTCGAGCCGCCGCGCGGCCGCTCTCAGGGTGCTTCGAGCCGCCGCGACGCTTTGTAGAGGGTGTTGAGTGTGGAGCGCTGTTAGAGCTGTAGAGCTGTAGAGCGCTCTGGAGCGCTGTAGAGCCTTTGAGAGCTCTACACATCGCTCCCGCGCGCTGACGCTGGCCGTCCACCACTCAGCTTCGGTGACCATGTCCTTAGGCACGACGCCAGCGGTCGCCCCGCGTCGGCCCACGGGGGGAAAGGCGGCTCCGCCGCGGGGGCAGCCACGTCCGGCCACTTCTTCGCGCCGCACGCGGAGGAGGCGGAGGCGCCCGTGCTCGAAGCCAGCGACGGCGAGGTGCGCCGTTTCTTGGCGCGCCACTGCGGAGTCCTTCTCGGCTGGGTCGCAGCATACGGTCCGTGGCTAGAACCAGACACTCCTTGGACAACACGGCGGACTCCACCACCTTGGGATACATCCGGGGTGACCGATCGTGCCTCCACCGAACTGAACAATTTCGTCGTCACCTAGGCGTCACCTCAGCCCGCCAATTCATTTGATTCATTCGTGACCGCAGGCGCCTGCGACCTCACCCATTTCTCGGTGCCGTACGTCGGCCTTGATGGCGTGCAGCCGCTCCTGCTCTCGCGCTACGCGCTGCTTCTTCCCGCAGTGCTCGCGTTGCGCGGAGCTCTCTCCTCGAGCCAGGCGACGGCGAGGGGCAACAGCGTCGCGGCAGTCTGCCTGCTAGCGCTGCCTTTCTGCGCGCTGCTCGCTGTGACCCCCTCCGCCGAGGTCAACGGATCCGACGTGAACCACGTCAGTCCACCGGCCTAGCTGCTGACAGGTGCTCCCCTTCGTCGGGCTCGACGCCAGCCCCTGCTTGGTGCCGTACACGCTCGTGCCGTGCGCGGGCATGCCAGGCTCTCTGTCCGTCCGTCCGCCTGTCTGTCCTCCCTCCCCCCCTCCCCCCCT